>NW_015505900.1:252672-271379 GCF_001515645.1 Sinocyclocheilus grahami
CAGCATAGATTTAAATGTAAAGTATTTATAAAATGAATATATATATATATATATATATATATATATAGATGTAGAGAGAGAGAGAGATATTTGCATTAATTTAATGTGAACTAGGGTGATAATGAGCTAATTTATAATGCAAATAATGTAAACATGTATTTATCATAATTAATAAATATTTACAATTTCTTGTGAATTTGGAGGACAACGTATTAATTGATAACGAAAATAGTGTAAACATGCAAAATACATATAAACATAAAAATGTATAATATAAACAGAAAATTAAGATTTCTTATAATGAAATGTTTTAATTTATAAAGTATCTGTCATAATGATTTTTTTTTGTTGCATTGATGTAATCTGAATTTGGGGGGTAATGTCTTAACTGATCATGAAAATAATGTAAACATAAAAAACAAAAATTAACAGAAAATTAAATATTACTTTGTAATTAAATTTCATTGCTGACCTCGTTGGCTGAATTTAGCTCCACGTTAAGATGGAAAATTAATGCGATTTTTACGTCTGTAACTCAACTTTTGTGCTTTTTACATGGTTAGTGCTGTTTGATTTGGGAATGAATCAATATTATTGATCATCAGAGTAAATACTGCAGCTGTAAGTTGAATATGTTGCTTTACGCACAGTCAGGAAGGCAGTTTTCTGGCTCCATGGCCTCTTCAGCCGTCTCAGAGTATTCATCCTCTTCCTCGCCGGGTTTCCTGAGGTCGATCGTGCTGCCCTCTGATAGGCTGGTGTCATCACTCTGAAAACCAGGAGAACCAATCAGATCCCCTGACCAATGAATTTACACATTTGTCACTTATTCCAATTCCTAGAGATTTAAAAAAAACACACACATTTACAAATAAATCAATCAGACTGATGGCTGATTGGCTTGACTTTTTAATTTCTGAATATATATATATATATATACATATATATATATATATATATATATATATGATTATAAAAATACAGTATAATAAAAATAAATAAATGAACAATTGTATTAGTATATCAATAAATAAACTAAAACATACACAAATAAATACATTAATATATAAATAATCTATATTAGTATGTCTATAATAATAATATAAAATAAAAGCAATAATAAATAAAATAAATTAATTAATAATTGTATATAATTGTAAAAATTAGTATTTGTATGTATACTAGTAAATGCTAATTAATATTAGTATATCTATATCTAAATAAATTATAATTATAAAATAATTATAAATTAGAAAAATTAGAAAATCTAAAATAATTAGTGATACAAATAATAAATAATAAACAATTGTATTTGTATTTCTGTAAATAAAATAAATACATAAACAAACAAATAAACACATGTATACAATATGTAAATTCGTATTATAATGTTTATTAAATAAACAAACAAACAAAGTCTAATTCTTCAAAATGACTGTCCATACAATGTCATGTGCTCAAAGGATAATATTCTGAATGCAGAATTTGGCAGAAGAAGCGAGTGTTAAAAGCTTTGTGTGTGTGTGTGTGTGTGTGTGTGTGTGTGCTCGCTCATGTGGGTGTCCAGTGAAATTTAACACCAGAACGGCCCACGGCTTCCACAGAACGATAAAAAGACCACACAATGATTGCATGCTTCACTGCTGCTCTATTGTTCCACACAACTGAGAGAATATGAGACGCAGGGAACAAACATTTAAACACCTGTGAAAGTAAAACTAGCATTTTGTGGCTTGTAGTTCATATCTATTAGACTGTGATGTTTATATTTGATTCGAAACACTGACAAAGAATATGCATTTAAAATGTCTTTCAAAGAAAATGAATCAAAAATATGGACTGAGCACACCCAAGGTCACAATTTAAGATGAAATAAAATAAAAATAGCAAATAAATAAATAAATATTACTAAGTGTATAAAATAAATACATGTATATTGCATGTTTAAATTATTTTCATGATAATTAAACATATTTTCCCACCAAATTCATACTACTTTAAATGTAAAATATTTGTTTTGACGCATAGAATACATAAATATTCATTATGATAAATACTTTACATATTTTATTTTATGCTGAATAAAATTAAAAAGGGCTGTCAAATGTTTAACTATAACCATAAAAATCTACATTTTTTGTTGTTAATTTGTTAACTTTTTATTTACAATACAGTAATTTAGATTTAATATTTTTTAGTTGTAAAATGTGTGCTTGATTGTCATGCAAAAAATTTAATTGTCAAAAAAATAATTGTCATAAAAATAGGCTTCATATTTTTTGTGCAAAATAAAATGCAATGTTTTATCTTGATTTTGCTATCTTTATAAATACTTTACACATTTTAATTTCTTCTGAATTAAATAAAAAATGCATAAAATATTAAATTACAATTTTATTTGTTTTGTTTATTGTGAAAAATGTGCTTAATTGTCATGAAAATATTTTTACAATGCAACAAAAAATTCATGGTCATTAAAAAGGCTTAATTTCCTTTGTGCCAAATGCAATATTAATGCAAACTTTTTATCTTGATTTTAAGGTGAAATATGACCTGTTTTTTCTCTACAATCTATGTAGGCTTGCAATCTTTTGGGAATCGCAGCTCTGGGAATTTCAAGGATTTTTTTTTTAAGTAAAAAAAAAGAAGACAAAAGCAGATATGTGATATTGGCCCATCCGTATCAGTATAATCCAATTTAGCTTCCATTCTCTCTTACCATCCATCCAGCAATCCTTAAACACACCGACATCAGCATTTCCTAAATCACACAGCTGTCATTCAGTCGTCTTCTGACAATAAACCCAACCTTTACTCCAATTAGTGATGCTTCAGGGCTGGTTTTCACTGCTATTGTATGATCTGATGAGACTGAAGTGAAATATGATCCAGTTTTTCTGAGCACTCAATCACTTAATATCGCTGCGTTTTGTCAGTGTCAGAAAGCCTGACGCCCATTAGCGTGCAGCTTTGTTCATCTTGCACACAAACTCAAGTTTGCATGTGGTTCTCACGGCGCATGAGGAATCCCAGCACTGCAAACCGGCCACAAAAGCCCTATAAATAACCTCCTGCAGGCCTGCGAGAGCCTGGATGTGGCATTTGGCGCTGGAATCTAATGAAATCAGAGCCGTTTGAGTGCCATCAGCGGAGCGGCCGTCTAATCACGCTGATTCGACAGAGACTGAAGCGAACGAGTGTCAATAAAAACCAAATCCAAACACTTCACTTCCACCTGCTGAGAGCTGATGTCCGTCAGTCACACAAAAACACATCAATAACACAATCTAATCACATGATGCCATTGGAGCCAGGATGTAGGACACACCGACTTATTACCGGCAAACCTGAGATCCGATCTGTCTGACTGACTGTCGTCTGCCTGTCTGGGCCATACTGATGAACACAAGATGAAAACATTGTCATGCAGTTTCTATTAGAGTCGCATGGGTTGGGGGGAAAAAATCTAATTGTACTTTTTATGATAAAAGCTGTGAATGCGACTTAAAATGCAATTTTAAAAAATCAGGTTTGTTGTTTTATTTATCGTGCAGCCCTAGTTTCTCTGATGCAATATGCAGATGATGTAATCATCTAAATGTCTAAATCATCACAATGTCCAAAGCGAGAATGGCACAAGTAGAGCAATATGCAAGCGAGCAGAAAAACAAACACATCTAATTCTGGCAAATTATGGGTCATCAGAGTTTGAACTATGAGGCGTTTCTCAGAACAAGCTCAAGTCTTCTCTGAAGAATCACCAGGACAGATACACAGAGATGCACCGAGACACACAGAGACATACAGAGACACACTCTAACACAGAGAGACACACAGAGACAGAGACACACCAAGACACTCAGAGATACACTGAAGCACACAGAGACACACTGAGAGAGACAGAGACACACCAAAACACACAGAGACACTCAGAGAGAGACAGAGACATACCAAGACACTCAGAGACACACAGAGACACACTGAGAGAGACAGATACACACCAAAACACTCAGAGACACACTGAGAGAGACAGAGACACACCAAAACACACAGAGACACTCAGAGAGAGACAGAGACATACCAAGACACTCAGAGACACACAGAGACACACTGAGAGAGACAGATACACACCAAAACACTCAGAGACACACTGAGAGAGACAGAGACACACCAAAACACACAGAGACACTCAGAGAGAGACAGAGACATACCAAGACACTCAGAGACACACAGAGACACACTGAGAGAGACAGATACACACCAAAACACTCAGAGACACACTGAGAGAGACAGAGACACACCAAAACACACAGAGACACTCAGAGAGAGACAGAGACATACCAAGACACTCAGAGACACACAGAGACACACTGAGAGAGATAGAGACACACCAAGACACTCAGAGACACACTGAGACATGCAGAGACACACAGAGACCAACGGAGACACACAGAGACACATTGAGACACGCAGAGATACACAGAGACACACTGAGAGAGACAGAGACACACCAAGACACTCAGACTGAAACACGCAGAGACACACAGAGACACACTGAGAGAGACACAGAGACACTCAGAGATACACAGAGACAGAGACACTCAGAGACACACAGAGACACACTGAGAGAGACACACAGAGACACACCGAGACACTGAGACACAGAAAAACACAGCGACAGAGCGACAGAGACACTCCGACACACGCAGAGACAGACAAAGACACTCAGAGACACACAGAGACGGACAGAGAAAAGACATGGAGACATGGAGATGGATGGACAGCAGCAAACAGGAAACTGAGGCCAAACTCCTACACTTTGCCACATGGTTTCCGGGTTTCAGGCTGAATTTTTGAGGAACACAAGCTCTAATTAGGCTTTGACCTTATTTCTGAGGTGAAACTGTGAAACGTGTCATACTAAATCACGCTGTTCAGGATGTGTGTTGAAGAACAAAAACTGGACATCAAGGGATTGTTAGAAATATTGATAAATTATTAAATAAATAAATAATTAAATGTGTATTAATATTACTATATTAATAAATAAATAAATTGTGTATTTTATAATTATATCACACTTGTAATGGACAATGATATTAGTAAACGTGCATAATTAAAGTAATGTTGCAGGTTTATAACAAATCAAGCTCCACCAGCAGCATTTGTGCCACGTCCTGTTCTCTGTGATGGTTAGTTAGCATTATGGCAGAAGCTTGAAGCCGTGAGGTTTCTTCAGGTGAATGTGGAGCGCTCAGGTTTGATGTGATGTGTGTGATGGTGAGGTTGAGTCATGTGTGTCTGCTTGTGTTTGTCTGTCTGCTGTGTTCAGTGATTCAGATGTGATCCTGACATTACAGCGCTGCGAAAACCAACTGCACGAACACACAACAAACACGAAGCCACACATCACACACTCCTCAAACAAATCCCTTAAAGATAACAACACACACAAGTCAGTCAGTAAGAGGAAATGCAAATTTAATTTAAATAATGGCACGATAAATAAATAAATAAATACGTGCACACAAGTACTAGTATTACTGGTAGTATGTCTATCTATCAATCAGTCAATAATTCAATCAATCAAGAGACACACGGAGACACACAGAGACACATTGAGACACGCAGAGATACACAGAGACACACATAGACACACTGAGAGAGACAGAGACACACCAAGACACTCAGACTGAAACACGCAGAGACACACAGAGACACACTGAGAGAGACACAGAGACACTCAGAGATACACAGAGACAGAGACACTCAGAGACACACAGAGACACACTGAGAGAGACACACAGAGACACACCGAGACACTGAGACACAGAAAAACACAGCGACAGAGACACACAGACACTCCGACACACGCAGAGACAGACAAAGACACTCAGAGACACACAGAGACGGACAGAGAAAAGACATGGAGACGGATGGATGGATGGACAGCAGCAAACAGGAAACTGAGGCCAAACTCCTACACTTTGCCACATGGTTTCCGGGTTTCAGGCTGAATTTTTGAGGAACACAAGCTCTAATTAGGCTTTGACCTTATTTCTGAGGTGAAACTGTGAAACGTGTCATACTAAATCACGCTGTTCAGGATGTGTGTTGAAGAACAAAAACTGGACATCAAGGGATTGTTAGAAATATTGATAAATTATTAAATAAATAAATAATTAAATGTATATTAATATTACTATATTAATAAATAAATAAATTGTGTATTTTATAATTATATCACACTTGTAATGGACAATGATATTAGTAAACGTGCATAATTAAAGTAATGTTGCAGGTTTATAACAAATCAAGCTCCACCAGCAGCATTTGTGCCACGTCCTGTTCTCTGTGATGGTTAGTTAGCATTATGGCAGAAGCTTGAAGCCGTGAGGTTTCTTCAGGTGAATGTGGAGCGCTCAGGTTTGATGTGATGTGTGTGATGGTGAGGTTGAGTCATGTGTGTCTGCTTGTGTTTGTCTGTCTGCTGTGTTCAGTGATTCAGATGTGATCCTGACATTACAGCGCTGCGAAAACCAACCGCACGAACACACAACAAACACGAAGCCACACATCACACGCTCCTCAAACAAATCCCTTAAAGATAACAACACACACAAGTCAGTCAGTAAGAGGAAATGCAAATTTAATTTAAATAATGGCACGATAAATAAATAAATAAATACGTGCACACAAGTACTAGTATTACTGGTAGTATGTCTATCTATCAATCAGTCAATAATTCAATCAATCAATCAATATCTATCTATCTATCTATCAATAAATGCATAAACATTAGTATAAATAAATCAATATTAGTATACTTATCTATATTTAATAAATGTTTTAGTATTTGTATTACTGTAATAAATAAACAGTACACCAAAAAATAAACATATATTACTATACCTATAAATAATTTAATAAATGTATATTAGTATTACATCAATCAATCAATCATTAACTATTTGTATTAGTGTGTCTATGAACAAACAAACAAATGTAGATTAATATTTGTATGTGTATAAATAAAAAAATTTATATTAGCATGTTATACCTATAAATAAATTAAATTAAATTAATTTAATTAAAATTAAATAAATAAATATTAGTATAACTATACATAATTAAATAATTAAACAAATAAATAATGTATATTAGGATCAATCTACAAACTGCAACTAAATCTATCTATCTATAAACAAACAAACAAATAAATGTAAACTAATATTAGTATATCTATAAATATCTATAAATAAACAAACAAACAGATAAATAAATATTAGTATTATGGATTTTAGTAAATAAAATTCCTTGTTTAATTCCTAAAATTAACACCAGGCACAAATGAGTCAGTAGTTGTCATACAGTAGGAGCGCAGAGCTATAAAATGAAAATGTAAATGTTGAGGAAATGCTAATGTACAGTATAATATAAGTCTCCGGGGCGTCCGCGTCACTCTTACATCAGTATTTATATAGAAAGCAGAACATCAGAAATAGAAGCTGTTCTGAACAAACATCCTCATGTGCTTCCCACATCCCTGATGATTAAAGAGAGAGAAAGTTCTGGACTATTACCAAGCTTTGTGATTCGGGGAAACCCAGATAATCTGTGCCGGGAGGGAAAACGACACGAGATACGAGAGAAAGGACAGCGAAAGATCGAGTGGGAGAGGACAGGTGCGGCGCAAGATAAAAGAACAGCTAAACGAAAAGATAAAAGATGGACAGAATGAGGTAGAACAGGTGTAGTGAAAGATTAAAGAGACGAAAATGAAACTCCTTCGTCACAGGTGCGTGACTACAAGCCGAGCCGGACGCCACGGCCCAGATTCATTTCTAACAGAGAGAGGATCCCAGTCACTTACGGGTCACTGTCTGTGAGGACCTGAGAAAAGCACTTAGAGAATAAAGATCCGCAAGGAATGGAAATCACACGCACTTTCACTCAGAATGCCTTTAAGTCTAATTGATCCGGCGATTAATAAATGCCTCGCTGTTAAAGAGTTCATCATGCTTTCAGCAGTCTGAGACGAACCACAAACAGGAACAGGGTTATTATAGTTAACTAAACTGGAAACCATAAAAAATGTAAAAATCGGCTATAGCTGCAAAAGCAACATTTCTCATTTTCATTTACAGTAGTTTAACTTGATGCACTAAAATAACTAAAACTGAAATAAAAATGAATGAAAACAATATAAACATATTTTTAAAAAAAACTAAAATTAAAACTAGAATTTAAACGAAAACAAATTATGAAAAATATATTAACAAACTTAAGAAAAAATATATTTTACAAAATATAAAAAAAAAAAAAACTATTTAAAAAATATATAAATGCTAAGACTAACCACATTCACTACCAGGGATTTTACTGTTAACCAAAAATAAAAATAAAACCATAAAAAAATTTTGTTACTTGAAAAAAATAATATTAACTGAAATAAAATGAAATTTAAAAACTTATTTTATTTTAGCTAGCATTTGTCATTTTCATGTAGTATATATATATATTTAAAAAATATATATTTTAAAATATTTACAAATAGTTAAAAATATAAAATAAAATATTAATATTAATATAGAAATAGAGAGATAGAGACAGACAGACAGACAGACAGACAGACACACACACACATGCACACACTCTCACACACACACACACAAAACCGCAGGTTGTGTTTCAGTCGGTTTAACCTCAAGACTTTTACTCAGGCTGGCCAATATGTTCTCATGTACATACGAAACAAAAATAAATCTGGCCATGACATCCGATGAGGACACGACATGCCTGTTTTTGAAGGGAAAACATCTCTGGAGGAAGACGCAGGAGAAAACAGCAGTTGCGAGTGGGTGTTCATAACTGCGATTCCCATTCGTCTGAGAGCTACTTATTAGTCTCTGTGTGCTCGACCTCGTCTGACCGGGTGAAGAGACAGAGACGCACGGCTCGGAGGAAGAGAGCCAGACCAACAGAAGATGCTAACAGTTTGTGTTAACACCTTCATCCGCACGCAGCTGTCCTCAAAAACACGTTGCAGCACTTAAAACATGACGAGAGTTTAAGAAACCAATATGTTTAGGGAACATAAACGATGCAGCTGCGTTATCGTGCCGTTAAGCTGACGATCACTCACATTAAACATTCATGAGCGCATAAACGTTAAAGCATATTATAGATCCAGCCTCATGTAACAACACGACACTCGATAATAAGTCTGTTCCGTTTGACAGATTCTCTGACTGACCGCATTATTAGACAAGACAAGCATCTGTTTGACTGCATTTGATTGTTTTACACAATGTTTTACGATGGCTAAATATGAAAACAAACATAACTACAACAAAGCAAACTGTACAGTACACTTGAGTCCAACGATCTCTTGCTTGCTTCCCACTAAATGTCTCAAACTAAACCAATTTAAAAAACTAAAACTAAATGCAAAACTTCAGAAACGTCCAGTGACTAGTCTTGAAGCACTAATTAACATTTCATAAACATGTTTAGAAGCCAGACAATCAAATATGAATCAAATAGTATTGAGGACTAGGATTCTAGTCTCCCAAACAGGGTTATTATTGATAACTATTATAAACATTTTTGTTAATTGAAATAAAGCTGAAATAATATAAAATATAAATATTAGAAATGTTGCATCAGCAACTAACTGTAATTAGTTTAGGTTGAAGCACTCAAATTACTGGAAATAAATACAAACTAAAACTAAATTAAACCTGAATAGTAATATTAAGGGGGAAAAACAATAAGTGACAGAAGTACATAACAAAATTACTAAAAATAAAAATAGAAAATAAATTAAATAAAAACTAAATTTAAATGTAATATATATATATATATATATATATAATTATTTAGCTCAACAAAACTACTAAAAATAAACATTCTAAAAATTAAAATAAATTAACATTAAAACTGAAAATATATTTAAAAATGTTCCGCTTGACAAAAATTGAAGTCACAAAAGCACATAAGATTACAAAAAATAAATAAATAAAATGAACATGACAAATAAAAATATAAAAATAACTGTTTAGCTTGACAAAATTAAAGTGACAAAAGCACGTAACATAAAAAATAAATAAAAAATAAATAAATTAAAAAATACTAAAAATTTAACTTACGTGAAAACTGAAAATATAAAATGTATTGTTTAGCTTGGCTAAATTAAAGTATATATTAAAGTATATTAAGATATATATATATATATATATATATATATATATATAACACAATTTAGAGTCAAATAAAAAAACTGACAATATAATAAATAATCCAATTAATAAAATTAAATAAATCCAATTCAAATTATTAATAGAAGCTATAATACATTTCAAAAACAGCATTTAAATAATACTAATATAACATTGCTCCCAAATCATGCTGTATGTCAAATTGTGTCATATTCATTGAGCCAGTGTTTTTTTAGCATTATTGATATACTCTTATAGTTTTTGTCAATATTTTGAATCAGTTTTTATTTTTCTATTTTCTGTTTTCATTTCAATTTTAGTTTTAATTTTGTGACATTTTAAACATGTCTACATAGTTTTTATTCATTTTTATTTCAGTTTTAGTTATTTTAGTACATCAAGTAAACCTAAATACTGAGTTCTGGCATGAAACTCTAGATGGCGCAGTCCGATAGGTCTAACTCAATCTGACCTAATGACATCATTATCACATGGCACAGCTGATTGGTTCTCTCCTGTATCGGTAGCCAATGAGCTCGCTGCTCAACACTCAAAATATATGACTAGTGCTTGCCGTAGCAGTGCAGCTTGCTTCAGAAACCCTCCACCTCCCCAGCTCCACCTGTATAGATCTGCTACGAGGTGATTCATGCACGCTATATAGGGGTTATTTCATGTATGTTATATTTGCAGCAGCAATATTTCTTACATGCTCACAGCAGCATGTTGTGGATGTATTGGCAGCAGCAGCAGCAGCGTAACAGATCTATTCCGCCAAGACCAAATACTCCATCTCCGAGAGTTGTCATGACAGAAATGAAAATAAGAAATGTTTCCTCTGCAATTGTCTGAAATAAGTTTTAGTTTTGTACTGTGTATATATATATATATATATATTTTTTTTTTTTTTTTTAAATGGCGATACAGTGCTGTGAATATTTAAGACATACTGCTGCTGCACAAATAGCATATAAAATAACCCATAGCAGATCTATACAGGTGGAGCTGGGGAAGGTGGAGGGTTTCAGAGAAACTCTGAAAGCGCGCTGCAGGAATCTCTAGTGAATGCTAGCCAGCCATATAAATGCAAGGCAGTAAGCTCATTGGCTGCATATGCAGCATGAACCAATCAGCTTGTGCCAAGTCGTTTAACTCTCTGAATATCATCAGTTACATAAACAACCCGTCAGCCTGCACCATCTAGAGTTTCATGACTGAACTATATATTAACCCTGGTAAGTGTGCATGATTCAGCTTCATTCACTCACCTGTTTGGTCTCCTCTCGCTCCTCTGAGCTCTCACTGGACTCATCTTCCTCCTCCTCCTCCTCCTCATCATCTTCCTCGGGGAACTCCAGGTCGGACTCTCCGGGCGCGATGGGGACGCTGATGGTGAGGTTCGGGTTGGTCATATAGCTGTCGTCCTCCGCGGCGCGCTCGATGACGGCTGTCCCGTTGCCCTCGGCCCAGTGCGTCTGCTGGCTCAGTCTCTTCAGCTTCAGCATGGCTTTGGCCTCCTTGGCCTTCTGCCGGCGCCGCTTGAAGTTCCCGTTGAAGAAGTCGCAGAGCGCCTGCCGGAGCCACAGCATCCCGCGCTGGATGCGAGCGATGGCGATCTGCAGGTTGTTCATTTCGCCGTCCTCATCCGGAGATGAGAGGTTGTCTGCGCTGAAGGAGCTCAGGAGCAACGCCAAGAAGAGGTTCAAGACCTGAAGAGAGAAGCAGCACAGCATTCAGGAGAACAGAAGAGCTGAATCTGTTAGAGAAGCTATAAAGAACAGGCACGATCTCTCCAAATCCACCTATAGTTTGACTCAACCCAGCAGCTCTTTTCATTTATAAACTCTAAACCAGCATTTTTCAAGCTTTTTGAAGATAATTCTGATTTATAACAAAGCTTCTGCTATAATCACAATTCTGCTCATTTTCAAACTTTTTATTTACAGAATCCAGAAATGGAAATATATATCCATAATTCCAATACCTGAACGTTCTTTGTGGTTTACACTTTTTACTACCAATGAATTTCCGTGACGTTTCTAGATGATGATTTTGTTTTATTACAAAAGTGGCAAGATGAAAACCACTATTTTCTGTTTAAAAACTTTCACATAGCATCTATAGGCTATAATAACATTAAAAATTCAAATCCAGATTTTGATTTTCAAAGATTTATTATAAAATTTTATTATTTTTTTTCCCAAAATGCAATAAATCTATGACACGGTTTTTTTTTCTTCCCAAAATGCAATAATATGAATAATATAAAATCAATATAAAAGTAATTTTTCATATTGAAACTGTTGAAAATACACAACATAGTAAGTTGATCCACATATGACAGCCTCTGAACTTAATACTAATCTTATATGCAGGCACTGGACTAAAAATACATTCAATCAGTCATCGCTCCCAAAAGAATTCAACGGGTCATCTTGTTAATGCTATAAATTAATTACAACAATAAAATAAAATTTCATCATGAATATACATGAACAACAATATCACATTAGACCACAGAAATTCCAAAATGACATTTCCCTTGCATTCAACTTCCAGAAGTGCATTCATCTTTGCCATGTTACATTCATTTAGTTGACTAGTGCTATACGCTGTATTAACAAAAACATTAATGGCATTAATAAAAACACTTACACTGACAAGCTACGCAATATCACGTTCATAATCGAATGTGACTCATCTGTGCGTGGAGTGGTGCAGTGATTGGTTGTTACTGTCTAGAATGCGTGGAGTGGTGCGCTGTGATTGGTTGAGCGGATATGTCGCATTCTGCAGAGAAGGGAGACTGGCGTTTGTTGCGGTTTGGAAAGAAAGGGAGAAAACATGACAGAATAACTCGGCAGATATTGCATTTTGCGTAAAGTAAAAAATGTACTTTTCAATACCGACCAGATACAATACTGATTTTGGCGGAAACTAAATTTTATTTTAAAATGCTGGTCATCGTGTTTTGGAACCAAACTCTTCATATATATATACATGTTTTTTTAACAACTTTAATTGATATATATATATACATATACAATAAAAAATTACTTTTTATCTTATCTATTAATTTACAGTTGTTAAGGAAATAAATTAAAACTGATTTTTACTTGATTTTATAACTTATTTTAAACCTGGCTTTGTCTTATTTTAGACAATGACAATTAATGACAAATCTGTTTATTTTCTAACATTTTACTTACAGAAACTAGGAGTGGCAATTAATTAAAATAATAAAATAAAACGATATCTATAATTATAATAACTGAATGTTTTTCTTGGTTTACACTATTTATTACCAGTAAAATAACATTAGTTTTCAATTTTAAATTAAAAAAAATTTTAAATTACTTTTTACTCACAAAAAGCAATATGTACCCAACAACATGTTTGAGATTTAATTACTGTTTATATATAAACATTTAAAAATATATAAAAACAAGTTTATATATACATATGTGTACACTCACACACACGTTTTAATTACTTATTTATATATAAACATAGAAATTATATATAAACAATGAAATAAGTTGAAATTGAACTTCTATTTTTTTATTTTAAATTTAAATTTAAATGTAAATAATTTTAATTTTAATTTCATTCCAATTCCAATTCCAATTCCAATTCCAATTTTAATTTCAATTTTAATTTCAATTTTAATTTTAATGATTTTCCAGGTCCAGAAATCACACTTTTAAAATGATCTCATACAATGGGAACCTTGTTCTTAAGTAAAAACTATATCTGTCAAAGAAACAAAATAAAACAAGAAATATAATTTTAGCATACATCTTCATTTTTAACCACTGCTCAAAACCCCAAAGACTTTCATCATCATCATGTGAAATACATCCACGCTATGAGAGTGAACAGCATTACATCTGTTGTGTGGCGCAGAAGAGGTGTGGGTAAACGATAGCACACCTTGACTTGACTTTATTCTTCTATTCTACTGCGTGTAAGCAGTCGACTTCTATAGCTGTTCAAAATAAGCGTCACATTTCAAATCCAAGTCAGGATGGAGTTCTTGTGTAAAGGTCTCATGTACCGTGACACAGGGCTGTTTTGTGACTGTGAGGCCTGTAAACAGCAGGTGAGATGTGGAACTGGTTTTAAATGTCACATCTACCACCTACACGCTCCGAGGGGGGCGACAGGCCCGCGTTCAATGGACAGTGTGTGTGTGTGTGTGTGTGTGTGTGTGTGTGTGTGTGTGTGTGTGTGTGTGTGTGTGTGTTTGATTAGACGCGCTCCGAGTGCCGGTGCTCTTATAATCAACTCCAGCGTCGTGAGCAGCTGCAATTTCCTGCCAATAATTGTTCGGCTGCAGTTCATGAATGAAAGAAGCCACTCAAAATGATTAAAAGTCTGACGCTCGGAATCCCCTTCCCCGAGGACAGTCCAATTACACGTGCGAGACGTCTCACAAAACAACGCTTACAAAATGCTTCATTCACAGATTTCACAGAAATGTCATTTACACACATATTTTACAATATATCCAGATTATGCAACATCGTGAAGACCCTGGCTGGTTCGTAAATAGAAATCATTTTTAGCTTATTTCCAACTTTGTTGAGTCTTATTTAAGCATAATGACAAATTTGATAACTTTCAACGTTTTAAAATAAAGAAAATGTATTAAAATAATTATATATAATTAAATACTATAATTACAATCACTGAACTTTCTTCTTGGTTTACAATTTTATTACCAATAAAATTACATTAGTTTCTTAGTTTCTGATTTTAATACTTTGTACTCACAAAAAGCAATTTCTACCCAATACTGAATGCATAAAATAACAAATATACATCTTCAATGCAATGTAAGAAATAATGTAAAAGGCTAGTGTTTAAATGCATTAAGTAAAATAAATAAAAAAATCATGTCTTCAATGCAATGTAGGAAATAATATAAAAATCTATAATTTGAATGCATTAATATTTTTTTTAAACTGTTTGTTCAATGCAATGTAAGAAATAATATAAAAGTATAATATTTAAATTGATTAAATAAAGTTAAAAAATTATATCTTCAATGCAATGTAAGAAATAATATAAAAATCTAGTACTTGAATGCATCAAGTAAAATAAAAAAAAGATGTCTTCAATGCAATGTAAGAAATAATATAAAAGTATAATATTTAAATTGATTAAATAAAGTTTAAAAATTATATCTTCAATGCAATGTAAGAAATAATATAAAAATCTAGTACTTGAATGCATCAAGTAAAATAAAAAAAAATAATATCTTCAATGCAATGTAAGAAATAATATAAAAGTATAATATTTAAATTGATTAAATAACATTTAAAAATAATATCTTCAATGCAATGTAAGTCATACGCTGCAGAATTAATGTAAATGTCTAGTATTTCAATGCACGAAGTAAAATAACAATGTATGCCATCAATGCAAAATGAGAAATAATATAAATGTCTAGTATTTTGAATGCATGAAATAAAATGCATCCACAGAGAATTTGTACATTTGCATTAGCAAGAGTTGAGCTACGGTAAACATTCACAACATTCAACACTAAAACCCATGACGTCATACAAGCAAACCCAAATGCACATGTGAGAGAGTCTGATTCAGAGCATGCAGCTGCCCTATCGGCTGTCTGTGGGCCAAAACTGTTGCCATAGCAGCACATTGTTTCGGTCACCTGCACAAAGGCGAGTTCTGGGGTCACATGTTCAATCACACGGCGTGGCATTGTTCCTGAGAGCTGCTGCTGCTGCTGTTGCCCTGGTGCAAACCTCACTTCAGAGTCAGAAATATCAGAGCGACTGCAGCGCTGCACCGCTCAAAGGTTAATTACAGACTAAATTAACATCAGCTCTTGTAAACATGACATATTGCTAAATTGCTGCTGTAGATGCTTGCAGAGAGTGCGTGGGGTTTGACAGCACAAAACTCACCGGCACTGATTTTGTACTCGATGCACATTGTGCTTCACACTGAAATACTGCATTTATGCTTGACAGTTACAGTGATGTTTGCATTAGGAAACTCTGCTAGTTAAAGAGAATCAGAGCGAGATCAGATCACCTCCCCTCTGGCTGCGTTTACAGACACACATCTGTCACCCGAATCTGAGTGACTGGACTATCAAAATACTGTATACTGAAAGTTTGGGGTTAGTAAGATCTTTTCTGCTCACCAAGGCTGGATTTATTTGATCAAGAATGCTGCAAAAATGTGAAATATTATTACTATTTAAAATAACTGTGTACTATGTGAATATGTGTTAAACTGTAATATATTTCTGTGATGCGCAGCTGTATTTTCAGCATCATTCCTCCAGTCTTCAGTGTCACATGATCTTCAGAAATCAGTATAATATGCTGATCTGCTGCTCGAGAAACATTTCTGATTATTATCCGTGTTGAAATCAGTTGTGCTGTGTAATATTTTTGTGGAAACCATTATTTTTCAGGATTCTTTGATGAATAGAAAGTAAAAAAATATATAATTTACTGAACATTAATGTTACTTTTGATCAATTTATAGTTTTATATATGTGTATTAAATTCATAAATCCCTTTAAAAAAATCCACAAACATTTTTATTACAGTAATTTTATTACAGCTAGCTTCCAATGCAATATTTATCATTTTCATTTAGTTTAACTTAATGTACTAAAATAACTAAAACTGAAATAAAATGAATAAAAACAAAAAATGACAAAATCACTACAACTTTAACTAAAATTCCAATGAAAACAGAAAATGTAAAAATAAAAAACGAACTGAAAATTTTAATAAAAACAGGGTTATTTTGCTTTTCTTTATTTAAAATGTGTTAATGTTGATTTGTTTATGTCCTTATAGTCTACATGAAATGTAGTCTTGGCATCTATCTGAAATAAAATACATTTTTAATATATATTTTATTTCAGTTAAGTTTATTTTATTTAAATTAACAATTTTTTTATGGTTTTAGTTTCAGTTATAACCCTGATGAAAACTATAATAGTATCACAATGATTCTAAAATAACACTGTCTAATGTACCCTTGCTGAATAAAAGCATTTATTTCTTAAAAAATTCCTGCTGACCTCCAACTTTTGAACAGTAGTGTCTATTTGTTTACATTTATTTGCAAAGGTGCCATTATTTTACCTTCATTAAGCCTAATATTAATCAATAAATTACACAGTAAAGACTTTAAATGTGTATTTAAAGTGCATTCAAACAAAAATACAACATAGAACAGTTATAGTATTTACAGGATTAGCCACAAAGATGAACCCATAAACCTCACAAAACACAGAGCCAAAGTCTGTCTGTGATTTCCAGCTGAAGTCAAAGTTGTTCTGTCTCAGGTTAGACGTCACAAGTATACGCCTCTGCTGCTCTGGTTACACTTCCTCTGTGGATCACAGTTTCCAAGACAGTATTAAGTTCAATTGATAACACTGTAAATGGTAAATTATTCGTAAGCCTCTTGCTGACTTTTCAATAATTACGTTTGCCACTGATGCCCCGGGGTCACAGGAGAGGTGAGAGCCGCCAAACCTTTCAGTGACTCTGTCCATCTTTGTTTTTCCTGAGTTACGTCTTAGAAATAGCCAGTAACGCTTTGCAATAAAGTCTCACGTGTTAACATTAGTTTTAATGCATTGGCCGACATGAACTAACAATAAAATAAAACTACGATTTCCTATTGTTTGTTCATGTTAGTTCCAGTGTTACTTTAGTATCGCTGAGATACTGTTATAGTTTTTTTAAGTACTTTGAATTAGTTTTTATTTTTGTATTTTCCATTTTAGTAATTTTGTTATGCGTTTTTGTCATTTTATACAAAAACGTTTTTTTGGCGACTATACATTTTTATTAATTTTATTTCAGTTTTAGTAATTTTAGTACGTCAAGTTAAACATGAAAATGAGTTGCTTTGCAGCTGAAATTAAATTTGTTTAAGTTTTTTAAATATTTGATTTCAGTTAATGTTTATTTTATTTCAAGTATTTTAATTTTAAATTTTTTATTATTATTGTTTTTTTTAGTGTGTAGTTTTAGTTAAACAAAAAATGACCGTGAATTTAACAGTAAAAGACTGTAAAAATGCTACAGTAAAAACCTGTTAAATGGTTAACGGTAAATTCCCCTACTATATACGGTGAAAAGCTGTATTGGACATTACATGATTTGGACATTAATTTTACGGTAATATACCGTTTCTGGAAGTGAAAAAGACCGTATAATTTACAGCGAATAACCGTAAATTGACATTCCCAGAATTCCCTGCGTTACATTTCAAATTTGATGTTTTTTGTTGAAATAACTATGTTTCTTCTTATCAGTTGTGTATATTAGGGTTGTGTGTTACACCTAATGTTGTTAAATGAATGTTTATTGCATTATTTCAGTTTCACATGTGTTACCGTGATGGTGTTTAGTGTTTGTGTGAACGACGCTGTGCAGCTTCTATATATGTTATTATTTAAAAGCTGCTTGTGATGGGCTT
>NW_015505900.1:272481-284220 GCF_001515645.1 Sinocyclocheilus grahami
ACGACGCTGTGCAGCTTCTATATATGTTATTATCTAAAAGCTGCTTGTGATGGGTTTGGTTAATCATGTGACTTTCTCATCACCTCCTGCATTTGGTGGTTATCAGTGCATTACAAAGCTACAAAACAGATTTCAGTACTTCAATAGGTTGGTATATTAACATTATATCAGTTAATGAAATTACTGTATTTAACTGTAAATTGAAGTTAAAACTGTAAAACTGTAAAACCTAAAACGGTAAAATGCAACCACAGCTGACGTTTTTTTTACCGTAAATGTTACGTTTTTTTTTTTACAGTGATATAATGACCCTGGTTAGTTCACAAGGCATTAACTAACAAACAGATACAACTTTTGGTTTTTAAAATGCATTAGTAAAATTAACTAAGGTAAAAGTATGTGGTTAACTAATGTTAACAAATGAAACCTTACTGTTAACTATTACCAAATAACCCGTACTTATTACTTTTGGACACATATTTTCTGCTTTACAATAATTTACAGCATTATCTATTTTTTATATATAATTTAAATAAATAATTTTCCCCCCAAGCTTGTCTATTATTTTGTTACCACCTATTTCAGATAAATCCACCTCTAAATGCCACATAAAAGCAAAACTGTGTTGGTCACTTATATGTCAGTCAAACAGTCTCTTCATGTTTAAGTGGAAGATTCTTGGCCAGAATATCAGAAAAATCCAAAAAGATCATTTCTTATTAATCTAGAACAGTTTAAAAGACTAAAACTGCAAAATGATGGCAAAAGACACACAGATCTGTCTATGAAAAAAACACTGATGGTTACCAACATTAGCAGCTATTTTGAGCCGCAGGCGACGGCTAAAGGCCTTTCGGGTTATTCGATACAACAGCACAGGGACGCTCAAGCGTTTAATGTCTCAGGACACAGACCAGCATCATCTATTTACGTAAGATCAGGAGTAAAACACGTAAGAAACACCCTATAGGAGATCTCTGGGATGTCTCAAATGCTTCTCCACCAATGAAGTTAAACAGAGGGCAAATGGAGACTGTGTCTCAGATGTTTCTCCTGATACACCAGTAATCTCACGTGTGTCGCTTACATATATTTTTCAATGCAGTTTTGAGACAAAATTGAGAACTCTATACAAACCAAAGCCTGCAATCGAATCAGATCTCAATATGAACTCAAATATTTCTCAATTAAATTTTTTAAACAAAATTAAAAGTTATAAACCAAAATCTGCAATCACGTCAAGTGTCTCAATATGAACTCAGATACTTCTCAGAACTTTGAGACAAACATGAGAATCCTAAAAAAGGGTTGAAATCGAATCAGATCTCAATATGAACTCAAATATTTCTCAATAAATGTTTGAGACAAAATCGAGAGTTCTAAAACAAAACCTGCAATCGAATCAGATCTCAATATGAACTCAGATATTTCTCAATACATTTTTTAAACACAATTAAAAGTTATAAACCAAAATCTGCAATAACGTCAAGTGTCTCAATATGAACTCAGATATTTCTCAGAACTTTGAGACAAACATGAGAATCCTAAAAAAGGGTTGAAATTGAGTCAAATCTCAATATGAACTCAAACATTTCTCATTACATATTTTAAATAAATTTGAGAACTCTACAATTCCATCAGGTCTCAATATGAACTCAAACATTGCTCAATAAATATTTGAGACAAAATTGAGAGTTCAAAACCAAAGCCTGCAATCAAAACAGATCTCAATATGAACTCAGATATTTCTCAATGCATTTTTGAGACAAAACTGAAAACTCTATAACAACCAAAGCCTGCAATCAAACCAGATCTCAATATAAACTCAAATATTTCTCAATATATTTTTTAAAAACAATTAAAAGTTATAAACCAAAACCTGCAATCACGTCAAGTGTCTCAATATGAACTCAAATATTTCTCAATAAATATTTGAGACAAAATTGAGAGTTCAAAACCAAACCTGCAATCAAAACAGATCTCAATATGAACTCAGATATTCCTCAATGCATTTTTGAGACAAAACTGAAAACTCTATAACAACCAAAGCCTGCAATCGAATCAGATCTCAATATGAACTCAGATACTTCTCAGAACTTTGAGACAAACATGAGAATCCTAAAAAAGGGTTGAAATCGAATCAGATCTCAATATGAACTCAAATATTTCTCAATAAATGTTTGAGACAAAATCGAGAGTTCTAAAACAAAACCTGCAATCGAATCAGATCTCAATATGAACTCAGATATTTCTCAATACATTTTTTAAACACAATTAAAAGTTATAAACCAAAATCTGCAATAACGTCAAGTGTCTCAATATGAACTCAGATATTTCTCAGAACTTTGAGACAAACATGAGAATCCTAAAAAAGGGTTGAAATTGAGTCAAATCTCAATATGAACTCAAACATTTCTCATTACATATTTTAAATAAATTTGAGAACTCTACAATTCCATCAGGTCTCAATATGAACTCAAACATTGCTCAATAAATATTTGAGACAAAATTGAGAGTTCAAAACCAAAGCCTGCAATCAAAACAGATCTCAATATGAACTCAGATATTTCTCAATGCATTTTTGAGACAAAACGGAGAACTCTATAACAACCAAAGCCTGCAATCAAGTCAGATCTCAATATGAACTCAAATATTTCTCAATACATTTTTGAGACAAATTTGAGAGTTCTAAACCAAAACCTGCAATCAAGTCAAATATCTCAATATGAACTCAGATATTTATTAATGCATTTTTGAGACAAAACAGAACTCTATGGAAAACAAAGCCTGCAATCAAGTCAGATCTCAATGTGAGCTCAACTTTTTCTCAATGCATTTTTGAGACAAAGTTGAAGCTTAAAAACCATTTGAGAAGTCTCTGGGAAACAGATGTGTGCTACCGGGTCACAAACTGAAGAGAAACATGATGTTTTGTGGCTTAGGTTGTATTTTTAAGGAGCGCTGTTGTGTTGTGATGTTTCATTGATCAGAACATTTGTGTTTAGTGATTCCTAGTCAAAGATTTAGCATCAGAAACAGGCCTGTTGGCCACGACGAGCAATAAACCTGCCGTAATTCAGGTGACCCAGAATCCCACTGAAAGCGCAGGACCAAAGATCAATGTGTTATTTTAACTACTGTAAAATCAAACCTTCCGGCTCAGAGTCCAGTGAACTCACACAGAGCTGGTCAATACTGGAGCGTCACACGGCCTGGACAAGTGAACTTTAACTCGTATAGTTAGAGGGAACATTATAGTAGAGCAAGTGATACTGAACCAAACCTATAGTATGAGTGAAACCCTGTTATTTAATATTTAAATTGTAACAATTGTGTGTGTGTGTGTGCATGTGTGTATATTACTTTTATTTTTCCGTTTTTCCCCAAATTAATATAAGCCAGTAATAGAAATGCTTGTTTATAATCAATCAATCAATCAATCAATCAATCCAGTTGCACGACAAGAGAAGTAAATTGAAGCAGGCAAAACTATAAAATCTCACTGAAATATTCTCAATATTTTTTTTGTTTTGTTTAAAGTTAAATATATATAACTCCATGAAAATCAAAGCTTTCAGTTTTGAACTTAAATAAATCCAAAGAAAAAAGTTCAAAATAAAATAGAATAAAATAAACAAATAATAAATTAATGAATCCAGTTGCATGACAGCAGAAGTAAACCGAGCCAGGCAGCAGTCAGAACACAAACTCAGCTTAATATCAGAATCAAAAACAAAAGCATTTGTTAAATGTCAACATTTGAAGTGAATTGTGTAATTCTATTTGGATCACAGAATCTGTTGTGACAGAAACAGCATGAGAGCTTGATCCAGAGAGATTCAGAGATTTTAGGAGGTTACCGTTTGTCAGCGATGTTACAGCAGGAGGACGCTGATCATAACGTCCAGTGTTATTTTAATATTATTTATGAAACATAATATTTTTAATCAGGTTTTATTTTTTTATTTGCAGTTTTGGTTTTATTTAAATGTAAGTTTTTTTTAAATGTGTTTTTGTCATTTTTACAATAATATATCATTTGTATAATATATACATTTTAGATTTAAATTTTTTTAGGTTTAGTTTATTTTTAAGTTTTAGCTCATTTAAAAAAAAAATTCCCAGTTAATAATTTTATTGCTTGAATGTCAACTTATTTTAGTTAATAATTTTTGTTTAGTTTTAAGTTTTTCATTTAATATTTTATTTTATTCCATCTTTATATTTTAATTTTCATTAACGATAGTAACCCTGCACCCTCAAGTCTCAATGATATTCAATGTAAGTCTGTTGGATTTTCTCACCAGTTTTCTCACCGCTCACTAAAGTACTAGCCCATCTCTCTTCACCTCACCTGAGCCACAACAAACTGCTGTATGCTCATATTCCCTCTCTGCAGGAAAGCCAAGGACCCACAGAGGAATAAATCACGGCTCGGCCACCAGCGTGGCATTTCAATATGTGAGATGAGACGCTCTATCAGCTGGCCTTGAATCCACAGCACCATCCCAACACCAGGGGCTTCGTGTCCGGTTCAGGAGGGTTAAAAAAACAAGCATGATGTATTTGATCCCGTTCATGCTGAAAATGATGAGTCGATTCCACCTGAGCCCAGCACATTTACCTAATTGGGCCGGTTTGTGGGCTCATTTGATGTGACTTTTGGACTAATTCTGCTACTTAAATGCATTTTTCCATGTTGCATTTCCAATTCATACTGTACACGTGTGACTGTAAAACCCCTAATATTACATTCCCAGCACCTCAGGCCAAGAAAATAATAAGCTGTGCTCTCTGGACGCGGTTAAGCGTGGCATGTGCCGTCAGATTTAAAGGACAGAGGAAGCCTTGCTAGTTTGTTGTGGTTCTGGTGTGGCAGGTGGAGCTCACCTGAGGATGAGGAGGATACATGAGGTGTGTGAGAGCAGCAGGGGGCGGAGCCAAACACACACACACTCCCCATCACCTGCGCTGAGTCATCCTGCAATTATCCTGAAATAAACAGGTTATTTGAATTCATTGTGACTCAAGTGTTTCTGGAAGAATCTGCTACGATTAGAGTTCAGACTGAAGAGGCTTTAAAGCTTTTTTGTCTTAATATTGTGAAATATTTGACCTGAGGACATGGATGAGGATTCGATGCGTTTTAAATTAAGTTAAGTGGTGATGGACAGACAGAGAGACGGATGGATGGATAGAATGAACAATAGATAGATGGATGGATGGATAGAATGATAAACAGAACAATGGATGGATGATGGATGGACAGAACGATGGATGGATGAATGGATGGACAGAACGGTGGATGGATGGATGGACAGAATGATAGATAGAATGACAGAATGATGGATGGATGGATGGACAGAATGACAAAACAATAAATGGATGGGTGGATGGATGGATGGATGGGCAGAATGACAGAACGGTGGATGGATGGATGGAAAGAACGACAGAACGATGGATGGATGCATACATATATTGAATGACAGAACGATAGACAGAATGACAGAAGGATGGAAGGATGGATGGTTGGATGGACAGAATGGCAGAACGATGGATGGATGAAAAGAACGACAGAAGGATGGATGGATAGACATATTGAATGATAGAACGATATACAGAATGACAGATGATGGATGGATGGATGGACAGAATGACAGAATGATGGATGGATGGGTGGATGGACAGAACAACAGAAGAAGCTTGGGTGGATGGATAGAAAGATAGAACGAAAGATAGACAAAACGATAGATAGAATGACGGATGGATAGATGACAGAACGATGATAGATAGATAGATAGATAGATAGATAGATAGATAGATAGATAGATAGGTAGAACTGTAGCAGGTAAATCTTGCATGTAATAAAACAGATGAGCACTGCAGAACTGACTCCTCTATCATCATTGTAAGATAATATCTCTCTCCTTTCATCAATTTTTCTCTCTATTCTAATTTTGACTTCATGAAGACCTCCCCTTCAATTAAGAGCACCAATTATTTACATTCATTAGCAGCAAGTCACAGCGGTGCAGCTCTGGTCCCACTCGCCCCTCAGCCGTCCGCAGGAAGCTGCTGCATCTGAGCCCATTATAATCGAGGGCGGAGCCTCGTGATTGATGCTCATCCGGTTAATCTGGAGCTCCATTCAGTCGGAGCAATAACACTCTTCAGGGCCACTCGAGGCCTCGCTAATTAAATAATGCACTCCAGAAAACATTAAGAGCCCATGAAAGCTAATGACACCATTGAGTTTTAACACAGGAGGAGCTTCTGATAAAATACCAGCACAGCACAATCTGCCAGATAAATGACATATTCTGGGGGTTGCTAAGCAAACGTCACTGCTACGATTGCTAAAATGTAGGGTTAATGACCTCTAGCATTACTGTAAGTAATAAAGTTGTGTGTGTGTGTGTGTGTGTGTGAGAGAGTGTGTGTCATCCTAAAGCATTTGTGCTGCAGACAAGCCACCTAGAAACCATACAGAAGACCGTAGCAACATCCTAGCAACAACAACAAGCACCTAAGTCAAGTCAAGTCAAGTCACCTTTATTTATATAGCGCTTTTAACAATACAGATTGTGACAAAGCAACTGAACAGCATTAATTAGGAAAATAGTGTCAATAATGCAAAATGACAATAGTAAACACTCATTTTTCAGTTAAAGACCGTTCATCATTGAATTCAGTGATGTCAACATCCAGCTCAGTTTAAATAATATCTTTGCAATTATGTCAACGATAACGCTGGAAATGAAGTTTCCTAAGCAACCCCTTAGCAACCACTCAGAACACCTTGTCAACAACCTGCTGTAGTAGCCTTCAAGAACACTTTAGCAACCTCCTAGCAACCACTCAGAACATCTTAGCAACCACCCAGAACACCCTATCAACGACCTACTGTAGTAACCTCCTAGAACACCTTAGCAACCTCCTAGCAACCACCAACAACCCTCCCAGGACAACTTAGCAACATCTCAGAAACTTCCCAGAACAATTTAGCAACCCCCTAGCAACCACTCAGAACATCTTATCTACCACCTACTGCAGTAACCTTCCAGAACACCTTAGCAACCTCCTAGCAACCACCCAGAAATCCTTAGAAACCACCCAGAACACACTATCAGCGACCCACTGTAGTAACCTCCCACAACACCTTAGCAACCTCCTAGCAACCACTCGGAACATCTTAGCAACCTCCTAGAAACCATCCAGAACTCATTAGAAACCACCCAGAACACCCTATCAACGACCTACTGTAGTAACCTCCTAGAACACCTTAGCAACTTCCTAGCAACCACCTACAACCCTCCCAGGACAACTTAGCAACCACTTAGAAATTTCCCAGAACAATTTAGCAACCCCCTAGTAACCACTCAGAACATCAACCACCTGCTGTAGTAACCTTCCAGCACACCTTAGCAACCTCCTAGCAACCACTCAGAACATCTTAACAACCTCCTAGAAACCACCAAGAAATCCTTAGAAACCACCCTATCAACGACCTACTGTAGTAACCTCCCAGAACACCTTAGCAACCTCCTAGCAACCACCTACAACCCTCCCAGAACACCTTAGCAACTTCCTAGCAACCACCTACAACCCTCCCAGAACAATTTAGCAACCACTCAGAACACCTTATCAACCACCTACAGTAGAAACTAGGGATGTCACAATCCTCAATATAATATTGAACTGTTTGGTACGACATCCACGGTTCTATACGCGATTGTGAATTGCGGTTTTTCGTTGAAATAATTTCTGTGTATTATTTCTCTCTGAGTTGGCTCCGTTTGTGTGCCAGTTAGTTCACACGCTGAGATGAGGAAACACCTCCCCGCTTATAACTTGCATTTGAAAAAGCAACACACGCCGAACATCGTCCCTTGTAATGAGAAGTGTTTCTAAACCTGTTGTTCAACAAAAGAGAGCATTATACCATGTTTTTACTCCACATCAGTCGAGTGTTTAAAATAACTTCCTTCTGTGATCTGATACGATCACCTTAAAACACCTTAGCAACATCCTAGCAACCACTCAGAGCACTTCAGAGAAGAATTGAATCCATCGAGGTCAAATGGATTGAATTTTTAATGAATGAAATTCACTGAACAATTACAAACAGTCAGCAGAAATATTTTTATGATGCTATATAATGTCACAGGGCAGATCCCATTTGTGTTTTAGATGAAATCTAAGCTGTATGTCCTCATTCCCTCAGGACGCTGTTTCCACGTTACGCTTCATTAGCTGTGAAGGTGAAGGCGTCTAAGCGAGGACTATTAGTTGGGTCTTTCTCACCGCTACACCTGCCCACTTACACACACTTAAAATACACACAGAGAGAACGACTCGTCATGTACGGGTTTGCATGTAACGCAGAGGATCTGTGAGCTCGTTCTGCAGGTACCTGAGGTGCTGCACGTCTCACATGCCTCGACGAGAGACACAAAAGCGCACCCACGCTGACCCAACACACCGACCACAGGCTAAAAATACAGCATTACCTCAGACAGCTGAGTAGCATTATCATACGCTACCTTTGACGAAACAACAGGTGGCAAATATGTCCATCAGTCAAAGGCTGGTAAACAAAAAGCAGAAACATACTCCACACAATACACAAACCTGAATTATATTACATGTGTTAATACTTTCATTCAGCGAGGATGCATTACATTTATCAAAAGTATCATTAATAATGTCACAAAAGATTTCTATTTCAAATAAACGCTGTTCTTTTGAACTTTCTATTCATCTGTGAATCCTAAAAAATAAAATGCATCACCGTTTCCACAAAAATATTGTGCAGCACGATTGATAATAATCAGAAATGTTTCTTGAACAGCAGATCAGCATATTATACTGATTTCTGAAGATCATGTGACACTGAAGACTGGAGGAATGATGCTGAAAATACAGCTGCGCATCACAGAAATACATTACATTTTACTATATATTCACATAAAAAAAACTGTTTTTTGAATTGTAATATTATATCACATTTTTACTGTATTTTTTATCAAATGAATGCAGCCTTGCTGAGCAGAAGAGACAAAAACATTAAAAAATCTTACCAACGCCCAAACTTTTGAATGGTAAAATATAGTACAGCAATAAATTCATGTAATCTGAAAGCTCTAGTCTGATCATGCCTTCTCTACAGTCTATTGCATTTATTATATTACTGAAACAAATCTGGAAATTGAATTAAATGAGAATCTGCCTACAAAAACAAGTAAAAGTAAACAAAATCAAAGTAGACAAAATATTCTCTCTCGACTCACATTCCCAAAAGATTTCCTCCCAGTTGTCGTCTAGTTGTTTTTCGATTCACTCCAGAGTAGCAGATGTTCAGCAGGGGTCACTGTACGACCTTTGACCCCGCAGACACTAGCTGCTTGTCTAAGTGAAACAGCTGTGCTTTGGGCAGATGTAACTGCAGCCATAAAAATCGAAACTTCATTTTATCCAAGTTCTTCCTATCTAAGATTTCAGTTTTTTGTTTGGGAATGTGAAACAGCACCTAACAACTTTGTTTTTAGGCAAAGACGCTTCGACTCTAAGTTAACTGAGTGTTTGCCTGTATTAACCACTTCACTTTAACAATTCTCTCTTTCTCGTCTGTTCTGCACTGTTCTGATAAACTGATTGTGATGAAGTCAGTCGGACAAAAGCGTCTGCTAAATAAATAAATCAACATCATGTCAGTAGCAAAACTTCACGGCGAGAACAAAGTACATAACATAAGTCATACAATTAATAAACTATATAAGAGAGTCACTGTATTAGCATTTCACCATTTCATTTGATAAAAACCATCATCATATACAAACAAAAGCGTCAATATCTTCACTACAACCCGTCAAAATAAAAGTTCAGTTTAACTTGAAGAAATTATAATAGAAATATATTACTGCTGCACAGTAAAATATACTTCTCAAAGTAATAATAATAATACTACTAATAATACAATTTATTTAAACACAGAAACTCCAAGGTCTTCACTACAACTTTCCAAAATAAAAGTTTGGTCTAACTTGAAGAAATTATGACAGAAATATATTACTATTGTAAAGGAGAATGTACTTCTTAAAGTACTACTACTACTACGATTTATTAAAACATTTTTTAAAAAGTATATCACATTTTTTCATCCATGTCTTAATTTAAACAGTAAACTTGGTCAAAATAAATTAATAAATAAATCTAAATAAATAAATGGTTACATTTTCGTTTGATTTCATTTTAAAAAGGTGAACTAAATTGTTAGGTACTCTTGGGAGTAAAATAAGCCACTGTAAACATATACAAAGCTGCAGTCATGCAAAGAAAAAATACCATGATAAAGATTTTTGGTCACAAAGGCCAGCACTAAAATCTCTGAACAAAAAACGTTGTCTGTTTACATTAAAATTAATAAATGTGCATGTAAACATAATGTTACTCCTCCATCTCTGATAATAATGTAAAATTCCCAAACAAAATCAAAAAGCCAGAGGCACGCACGCACACACGCACACACACACACACAGGCATGCACACACACACACACAGGCACGCACACACACACACACACAGGCATGCACACACACACACACACACACACAGGCACGCACACACACACACACACACACACACACGCACGCAGATTATAGCCTTATAAATTTATGATAGACCCCACAATCTTCTCTTTGACACTTGCAGGCAGAAGCCTATGCAAATAAAATTGCTTGACAAAGAATGAAAATGGTTTCAAGTCAAGTAATTTTTTATAGAAATTCAGGCTGTGTGAATACTGAGATTAGATATAGTATCTTCCGCTTTAACAGAACTGAAATTGTTAATGCTAACAGAAGAGAAGTGGTGAACACACCAGTGGGCCTTCACCTCTGACAGCACTTAGTCAACAAGAGTATACAACTGAGAATATATGGGGTTAAAGGTCAATGGCAGATAAGTCATGAAAAGCCTTGATGAAAGGTAAACGGTGGCAATGACAATAAACTGACGCAGCTTGAATAAAGGGTAAAATAAGTCAAAATGATGAACGATTTAACTGAAATGTGTATGGAAACAGAAAGTATCCAGTATATCTGATAAGTGTTTGAAATAGTGAGCCATTTATTTTCAAACTTTGGGTATCAAAGTGTTATGAAGCTCTAACCAAATGGATATTTGCATTGCTGTTTTAAATGAAATTCAGGTTTCAAGAAAAGGGCAACAGTGAGAGGAAATCCATTGTTTTCAAGCTGACAAAGTAGCAATGGGAAGATCTGACAGGGTTGTTAGGACGGCGTGTGGTTGAAGGAGAGAGGATTATGCATTAGTGATGAGAAAGCAAAGCATTTCCGTGTTTCTTTAACTTTGGGCACTTTTATGTCCCAGTTGCTGATTTTTATTTAAAACAGATTTCAACTTTTTTTCTTTTTGTTATGTGAAGGTTTCATTAAAACTGTATTGGAAACTTTTTACCATGCCTTCGTCATTTATTTTTTATACTTTTCAACTTGCATTTATATATTTGAATGTTTTAGCTTATCCCAGGCAAACATTTATTAATCTGAAATGTGTAAATGTAAATTTTGTTGAATTATTTAAAGTGCCCCTATTATGGATTTCTGAAAATGGCCTTTCATGCAGTGTGTACACCGCTTAAGTGAATGAAAACATCCTGCAAAGTTTTAAATCTGAACGTGCACCGTGTATAAAGTTTCTCAAAAGAAAGAGTCGACT
>NW_015505900.1:292995-342963 GCF_001515645.1 Sinocyclocheilus grahami
AACACCTTAGCAACCTCCTAGCAACCACCCAGAAATCCTTAGAAACCACCCAGAACACACTATCAGCGACCCACTGTAGTAACCTCCCACAACACCTTAGCAACCTCCTAGCAACCACTCGGAACATCTTAGCAACCTCCTAGAAACCATCCAGAACTCATTAGAAACCACCCAGAACACCCTATCAACGACCTACTGTAGTAACCTCCTAGAACACCTTAGCAACTTCCTAGCAACCACCTACAACCCTCCCAGGACAACTTAGCAACCACTTAGAAATTTCCCAGAACAATTTAGCAACCCCCTAGTAACCACTCAGAACATCAACCACCTGCTGTAGTAACCTTCCAGCACACCTTAGCAACCTCCTAGCAACCACTCAGAACATCTTAACAACCTCCTAGAAACCACCAAGAAATCCTTAGAAACCACCCTATCAACGACCTACTGTAGTAACCTCCCAGAACACCTTAGCAACCTCCTAGCAACCACCTACAACCCTCCCAGAACACCTTAGCAACTTCCTAGCAACCACCTACAACCCTCCCAGAACAATTTAGCAACCACTCAGAACACCTTATCAACCACCTACAGTAGAAACTAGGGATGTCACAATCCTCAATATAATATTGAACTGTTTGGTACGACATCCACGGTTCTATACGCGATTGTGAATTGCGGTTTTTCGTTGAAATAATTTCTGTGTATTATTTCTCTCTGAGTTGGCTCCGTTTGTGTGCCAGTTAGTTCACACGCTGAGATGAGGAAACACCTCCCCGCTTATAACTTGCATTTGAAAAAGCAACACACGCCGAACATCGTCCCTTGTAATGAGAAGTGTTTCTAAACCTGTTGTTCAACAAAAGAGAGCATTATACCATGTTTTTACTCCACATCAGTCGAGTGTTTAAAATAACTTCCTTCTGTGATCTGATACGATCACCTTAAAACACCTTAGCAACATCCTAGCAACCACTCAGAGCACTTCAGAGAAGAAGTGAATCCATCGAGGTCAAATGGATTGAATTTTTAATGAATGAAATTCACTGAACAATTACAAACAGTCAGCAGAAATATTTTTATGATGCTATATAATGTCACCATGATATATGATTGTGGTCACAGGGCAGATCCCATTTGTGTTTTAGATGAAATCTAAGCTGTATGTCCTCATTCCCTCAGGACGCTGTTTCCACGTTACGCTTCATTAGCTGTGAAGGTGAAGGCGTCTAAGCGAGGACTATTAGTTGGGTCTTTCTCACCGCTACACCTGCCCACTTACACACACTTAAAATACACACAGAGAGAACGACTCGTCATGTACGGGTTTGCATGTAACGCAGAGGATCTGTGAGCTCGTTCTGCAGGTACCTGAGGTGCTGCACGTCTCACATGCCTCGACGAGAGACACAAAAGCGCACCCACGCTGACCCAACACACCGACCACAGGCTAAAAATACAGCATTACCTCAGACAGCTGAGTAGCATTATCATACGCTACCTTTGACGAAACAACAGGTGGCAAATATGTCCATCAGTCAAAGGCTGGTAAACAAAAAGAGCAGAAACATACTCCACACAATACACAAACCGGAATTATATTACATGTGTTAATACTTTCATTCAGCGAGGATGCATTACATTTATCAAAAGTATCATTAATAATGTCACAAAAGATTTCTATTTCAAATAAACGCTGTTCTTTTGAACTTTCTATTCATCTGTGAATCCTAAAAAATAAAATGCATCACCGTTTCCACAAAAATATTGTGCAGCACGATTGATAATAATCAGAAATGTTTCTCGAGCAGCAGATCAGCATATTATACTGATTTCTGAAGATCATGTGACACTGAAGACTGGAGGAATGATGCTGAAAATACAGCTGCGCATCACAGAAATACATTACATTTTACTATATATTCACATAAAAAAAACTGTTTTTTGAATTGTAATATTATATCACATTTTTACTGTATTTTTTATCAAATGAATGCAGCCTTGCTGAGCAGAAGAGACAAAAACATTAAAAAATCTTACCAACGCCCAAACTTTTGAATGGTAAAATATAGTACAGCAATAAATTCATGTAATCTGAAAGCTCTAGTCTGATCATGCCTTCTCTACAGTCTATTGCATTTATTATATTACTGAAACAAATCTGGAAATTGAATTAAATGAGAATCTGCCTACAAAAACAAGTAAAAGTAAACAAAATCAAAGTAGACAAAATATTCTCTCTCGACTCACATTCCCAAAAGATTTCCTCCCAGTTGTCGTCTAGTTGTTTTTCGATTCACTCCAGAGTAGCAGATGTTCAGCAGGGGTCACTGTACGACCTTTGACCCCGCAGACACTAGCTGCTTGTCTAAGTGAAACAGCTGTGCTTTGGGCAGATGTAACTGCAGCCATAAAAATCGAAACTTCATTTTATCCAAGTTCTTCCTATCTAAGATTTCAGTTTTTTGTTTGGGAATGTGAAACAGCACCTAACAACTTTGTTTTTAGGCAAAGACGCTTCGACTCTAAGCTAACTGAGTGTTTGCCTGTATTAACCACTTCACTTTAACAATTCTCTCTTTCTCGTCTGTTCTGCACTGTTCTGATAAACTGATTGTGATGAAGTCAGTCGGACAAAAGCGTCTGCTAAATAAATAAATCAACATCATGTCAGTAGCAAAACTTCACGGCGAGAACAAAGTACATAACATAAGTCATACAATTAATAAACTATATAAGAGAGTCACTGTATTAGCATTTCACCATTTCATTTGATAAAAACCATCATCATATACAAACAAAAGCGTCAATATCTTCACTACAACCCGTCAAAATAAAAGTTCAGTTTAACTTGAAGAAATTATAATAGAAATATATTACTGCTGCACAGTAAAATATACTTCTCAAAGTAATAATAATAATACTACTAATAATACAATTTATTTAAACACAGAAACTCCAAGGTCTTCACTACAACTTTCCAAAATAAAAGTTTGGTCTAACTTGAAGAAATTATGACAGAAATATATTACTATTGTAAAGGAGAATGTACTTCTTAAAGTACTACTACTACTACGATTTATTAAAACATTTTTTAAAAAGTATATCACATTTTTTCATCCATGTCTTAATTTAAACAGTAAACTTGGTCAAAATAAATTAATAAATAAATCTAAATAAATAAATGGTTACATTTTCGTTTGATTTCATTTTAAAAAGGTGAACTAAATTGTTAGGTACTCTTGGGAGTAAAATAAGCCACTGTAAACATATACAAAGCTGCAGTCATGCAAAGAAAAAATACCATGATAAAGATTTTTGGTCACAAAGGCCAGCACTAAAATCTCTGAACAAAAAACGTTGTCTGTTTACATTAAAATTAATAAATGTGCATGTAAACATAATGTTACTCCTCCATCTCTGATAATAATGTAAAATTCCCAAACAAAATCAAAAAGCCAGAGGCACGCACGCACACACGCACACACACACACACAGGCATGCACACACACACACACACACACACACACACACACACACACAGGCATGCACACACACACACACAGGCACGCACGCACGCACGCACGCACGCACACTCACACACACACGCACACACACACACACACACACAGGCACGCACGCACGCACGCACGCACGCACACACACACACACACACAGCTGAAGAGAGTAGAAACCCCAGATCCTGTTACACACACTGTCTGGAGGTGACAATCACAGGCGGCTCATGCGATCAGCCGGCGAACAAGCGTTTTCTCCCTAAAAGGGCAGGATGATGCTCACAGAGACAGACGTGAAGTAAACTCTCAGATATAACGTTTCTCAAACACTCACTGAGCTTCAGTCTAAAGAACGACAGAAGACCTGCGAGACCCGTTATGATCAGGACTGAATATCAGAGGCGTGGGTGGGAGTGGAAGAGACTGACAGGGATTAATTGGGAGTTTTGTCATTTTTTATTTGTTGCTTCTCGGTTGGGAAGTTCAAAAAAAGTCTATGAATCAGTTTCGATTCATTTAAATAAAGAATATTTAGTAATTCTTCAACATTTAAAGAAAAGTGCTGACAGAACGAAAATGCAAGTCAATAAAGAGTTCAGGGTTATTATAGTCAACTAAAACTAAATTGTAAAACATTTTCATTACTTGAGATAAAATAAATGCTAACTGAAATCAAATGAAATATAAAAAAAACCTGAAACTTATTTCAGCAACATTTCTCATTTCCACGTAGTTCATCTTGGCGAACTAAAAAAAGTAAAACTAAAATTGAATAATAAAATAATAAATAAATAAATAAACTACAACTGAAATAAAAATTTATAAAAACTATATAGGCGTAAAAAAAAACTTATAAAAATGAAAAAAAAAACTAAATGTTTAACTAAAAATTAAAATGAAAACAGGAAATATTAAAGATAAAAAATAAAATTATTTCAAAATATTAACAAAACCTATAATAGTATCTCAGTGATACTAAAATAACAATGAAAGGCATCAACTTATGAAAGAGTCTCTTCTGCTCACCAGGACTGCATTTATTTGATCTAAAATACAGTTAAAAAATGTCAAATATTATTACAATTTAAAATATCTGTTTTCTATGTGAATATCTGTTAAAATGTCATTTATTTATTTATTTAAAGCAGTATTTTCAGCATCATTCCTCCAGTCTTCAGTGTCACATGATCTTCAGAAATCAGTATAATATGCTGATCTGCTGCTCGAGAAACATTTCTGATTATTATCAATGTTGAAAACAGTCGTGCTGCACAATATTTTTGAGGAAACCGTGATATATTTTATTTTTCAGGATTCACAGATTAATAGAAAGTTCAAAAGAACAGCATTTATTTGAAAAAGAAATCTTTTGTAACATTATAAATGTCTTTACTGTCACTTTTGATCAATTTAATGCAGATTGTACATTCTACTGGTCACTTATCAATTTTATTCAATATTTGTATACGCTGCATGTGTGCTATGATTATTATAGTATTGCACTGCAACATACTAATGTCAATCTCTATTGAAATCAATTGTGAGTCGAGACTCTGGTGTTGTTCCCTCAGTAGTGCGCTCTACATCAGTGAGGCTCCAGGACAGCGCAGCAGCTCGGCGGGTTTCAGATCAGAGTTATGGATTTGTCATCACAACCCAGATCTGATAACATCAATTTCAGCTCTCCAGTTACCCGGCCGCGCTTTGAATAATTCTGATTATCCACACAGGTGCATCGATCCCAGCGTGTCCACACACACACACACACACTCACACACACACACTCACTCACACACTCACACACACACACACACACACACACACACACACACACACACACACACACACACACACACACAGGAAAAAAAGTCAGCAACACAGGAATAATCAGGCTTGAACAAACATTTAACGCACTACAGGTGCAGTTCAGCCGTGTTTGATCTTTGCGCCGTTCATTCACTTACAAATGAAGATCTATGAGGGTTTTAGTAGCGTTCTCACATTACAACAGCTAAGACAGCAGGTATGGTTGCATTTCAAAACCCTGAACAAACACATGCAACCCGCACACTATAGACCCAGCTCGTTTTAATCGCTTTTAAAACATCGTAAAGAAAAGCAAAAGTAAGAAATTAGGTTTCACATAAAGAAAAATGTGCCTTTTATTATTACTATTATTTTTACAATATCTGCATGAAAATTTCCCCAAAAATTCTCAAGAGAAAAAAAATTTAAATTACTATAATGCAGTGTTGAAAATGATCTTGTCCAGATGCCTTAAAATCAGTATGAATAATTATAAATTATTATTTAATTATAATTTATTTAAATAAAAACTACAATGCATACGAATTTGCTTAAAGAATTTGCATGAATTTTATTATTTTGGCATTATCTACATTAAAATTTCACTCAAAATTCCCATTAAAAATCTCATGCTTATTACTGTTATATAGTATTGAAAATTATCTAGTCAGGATGCATTAAAATCAGCATGAATTCAAAGCACTCCAAATTATAATGATAAATTATTGTTTATATTATTATTATTATTATTAAATTATAATTTATTACAATAAAAACTACTATGTATACAATGTAAAAAAATATTTTTCTAAAGTTGTACATATTATTGGAGTACTTTTTACAAGAAATACAATTTCAGTCTTTCTACTTTAAAATTTCACAATTAATTCAATGTATTACTTGACATTTCTTTGTAATTAACTGTGAAATTTACTCGCAATTTCGGAATTTAAAATTCTTTCTACACCAGATTTTTTTCAGTGTACCAATAAAATAAAATAAAATAAAATAAAATAAAATAAAATAAAATAAAATGATAATAAAATTAAATTAAATTAAATTAAAATTAAATTAAATGATAATAAAATAAAATAATTAAATTAAGAAATTCATAGTCATAAGAGGCTAAAATAAATGAGGGAAGTAAAGCAAATAATGCTGGACACGAGGGACAGAGACACAGATGGAGTCATTTCAATCGATAGCCTAATGTGTTAATCTAATAAGCATAAAACACACAGCGCACACAAATACTGCATAAACAGTACATTTCTATTTTTGATCTATTTTTTATCAATACTTTTTAGAATTAAATGAATTAAGGATATAATCTGCATTTCTCTCGTCCACCTGCTTGCATGTATTATTTTCACTAAGCGTGTAACAATGCATTCTGGGACTGTTGTCTCTGCAAAAAAGACAGAACACCTTAAAATACTGATGTATGATACCTTAAAATACCACCTAGGTAGGTAGCTCACTATATTTGGATCTCAGATTCAAAACTCCATGTGCATCTTGAGTTCAGCACTCAAAACAGAGCTCAGTGTAATCAAATCAACCACCGCAGTGTTTGCAATTCAAATGCATTGGGTGCAAATTTAAAACATATTACCCAACATACTATGCATCACGCCCTCCGGCCCTTGTAAATTCTTCCACAGTCTCTGAGTGACTAGTCAGAATGATCTAAAAATATCAATGGAGTAACAAAGGTACAACTATTTGACCTTTAACTGCCGTATGCAAATGAAATCATGCAGGAAAGATCAGGTCGCAATATTCGAGCGACGCCACACATCCGCAGCCTTTCTGAAATGCTCGTCAGTGCAGCAGAGATGATTCTTTCCGATCGGCAGAAGCACGGAAAAGCCCTCGTACCGTCAGACACGTGGCGTCTCCATTCCCCCGGCCTCACATTTGCATGTGTTAATCGCTCGGTGTGCATTCGCTTCCATCTGCACCAAACCCTCGCTTATGTAATATCAATATCTCATAAACAGGCCCAGATGCAATCTGCACACTTATTTTACAGTAGTGCTCACCGTCTAGATGGAGAAATCTCACAGGATTTGCGTTTGCAACTGAGCTCAGGGTTGATACTCACACTTTCTGTGGGAAAATCTGGATTTAAACAGAAAAATTACACTACTGTTCAAAAGTTGTTGTTTTAAAAAATACTCTTATTCAGCAAGGATGCATTAAATTGATCAAAAATGACAGTAGAAACATTTAGAATGTTACAAAATACTTCTATTTTGTAACATTACATCAGTGCAGCAAATCAGCATATTAGAATTATTTCTGAAGGATCATGTGACACTGAAGGCTGGCGTAATGATGCTGAAAATACTGCTTTGATCACAGAAATCAATTACATTTCACAATGTATTCACATAGAAAACAGTTATTTTAAATTCTAAAACTATATCACATTTTTACTGTATTTTTAGTCCAATAAATGCAGCCTAAAATTACCGACCCCAAACTTTTGAATGCTGGAAACCTGTTCGGAGACAATCATTATTTTTGCAATTCTATTCGGTGCCACACATTTCAGCTTAAAATGCATCTGTGATGGAAACACAAACACTACAGGCTCAATCTCACATTTGGGGCTTCACAGGACCAAGCGAGTTATTGAGATCAATTACCCATGAGCCACTGAGCCGAACAATTCACCGCAGATGCTCCAGGGGACATTAGTGCACATGAAGACTTTGATTAAAAACCATCCACTAAATAATAAATGCATCACAGGTCTTTCAAATTAAAGCATGCATGGTGTAATGACCCATTAATTATGATGGTATGCATCCAAATCAAAATAAATTATTTTAATTACTTTATCAATTTGTGTTTTTCGCTGTTTAATCAGCGCAGACTAGTTTCAAACAGAGTAAATGGTCTGAGTTAATCAGAGACGGTGTAAATATGACCCTTAGCAATAATAACGCAGGTTTTAGCAGCAGTGCTTTATGAAACATGTCTGACATGAGCGTTAAGAGACATTTCAAACAACAGCCAATATAAACACGCAATTACAAACCCGCCAGCATGCTTTCCTTAACGCTCACGCTCACGGGTCAAAAATGACCTGGACCATGACGATTATATACATTTATTTATTTTTATTTAATTTTATAATTTTTTTTACGTAAACCTTACATCATTTCATTCTGATAACATTTTTAAATTATATATAAAAATTTAATATTTGAATTATGTATATAGAATAAAATTATTAATGTATAATTTATACAAAATTATTTATATATATATATATATATATAATTAAATAATTAAATAAAATAATTTAACAACAATAAAATAAATGTTAACTGAAATAAAAATGTAATTGAAAAAAAATTAATTTTTAATTTTCATTCACAGTTTAACTTGTTTTACTATAATAACAAAAACTAAAACTGAATTAAAAATGAATTAAAAAACTATATAGACTTATTTTAAAGCAATAAAAAACTAATAAAAATAAAACCAACAAAATGACTAAAAATGACAACAAAAAAAAAGACCTCTAAATTACTAGTTTTTAACCAATAATTTCTTCAGATTTTTTCACTTAAAAACTTAACTCTGCTTTGAGACCCAATGACAATAAAAAACACCTCAATATCTTTCCACAAGGTTCAGCTCGTTTTCTTAAAAAGGCGCTTTGAGCCGCAGCATGAAGCCAGTGAGAATAAAACGAGCTCCAGCACTCACCACGAGGTTCCCGATGACCATGACCAGCATGAAGACCAGGATGCAGAGCGGCTGGCCCGCCACTTCCATACAGTCCCACATGGTCTCGATCCACTCTCCGCACAAGACCCGGAAAACGATGAGGAACGAGTGGAAGAAGTCCTTCATGTGCCAGCGGGGCAGCACACAGTCCCTGGAGATCTTGCAGACGCACGACTCGTAGTTCTTCCCGAACAGCTGCATGCCGACCACGGCGAAGATGAAGACGATGATGGCCAGAACCAGCGTCAGGTTCCCCAGAGCGCCCACCGAGTTCCCGATGATCTTTATGAGCGTGTTCAGCGTCGGCCACGACTTCGCCAGCTTGAAGACTCTCAGCTGAAGGAGAAGGAGAAGAAGCATTCAATATAAAACGCTGATAACACAGTCACGCTGAGCTGTGAAAAAGGCCTAATATGACCTAATTTGATGATGCTGAGTTAAAACAAAAACAAACAAATCAGTAAAAACTATCACATAGTTTTTTAATAAATTAAGAATGAAGATTTTTTTACATTACTGTAAATATACAGTATGTATACCTACTGTATGTATCAGCTTTAATGCACTTATAAAAATAAAAAAAAGCAGTCAAAATGAAGTATTGAAATTTTAAATAAATAATCAAGTTTTTAAAGAAACATTGAAAATTTTTATAAATAAAAAAAATCACTAAATCTGTCATTTTCTGTGGCACTTTGGATGTAAAACAGAAAAAAACATCTGGGTCATGTCTGCATTTTCTTCCGTCACTGGCCATAATTGTAAAATAATGAAATAATGTCTTTCATACATGTTAAAATTGGCTGAGAATTGAATAAATTGAAAAAAGAAAAATAAATCACATCTTCCTAGCTAACAAGAAACGTTCTCTCAAAGTTATGAGCAAATGTTCTTCTAGTAACGTCTGTTCAAAGTTATCTAATCTTTAATAATGTTCTCAAAACGTTACGGAACTTTTTTTTTTTCAGGTCGATGTTCATGTAACATTTTTTAAATGTAACTACTTGTTTCAGAACGTTCAGAGAACATTCAAATGTAACAATCCCATAATGTTTGCAAAATGATCAAATGGAACGTTCCATTAACGTTCGTATAATAATTATTAAAATAATAATTATAAAACACTTTAAAATGGATGTTTTGATTGTTCAGAAAACATCAGAAATAATGTGTTCATAACTTTAAGGAACACTCCACTATTTTTGAAAATAGACTCATTTTCCGACTCCCCTAGAGTTAAACAGTTGAGTTTTACCGTTTTCGTCAACATAACCAACGTGACCACCTGCTTGCACAGGGAGCGTGCTGGGGACTATTTTCAGGCGCTGCGTAATATCAGTGCGCCTGCTGCACCCATGGTACGGCAGCAAAGCTCCTTGATTATTAGGCCGGAATAAGAGCCTAGAAAATTACGCCGGCCATATCGGCCTAGAAAATCACAACTTTTAATTTTCCGTCGGTCTTAGTACACGATGTAACTACAGAAGAGTCCAGTTTTAAACAGGAAAAAAATAGAGACTCTTTGGTCATTTTTGAGCGAGATGCTAACGGTCTAATCAGATTCAATGATCTATGCTAAGCTAAGCTAAAAGTGCTACCGCCAGACCCGGAGATCGGCTGAACGGATTCGAAAACGGTAAACCTCAAATGTTTAACTCTAGGGGAGTTGGAAAATGAGCCTATTTTCAAAAATAGTGGAGTGTTCCTTTAATGGGAAAGTTAGGAAAACATATGTAGAATCTATATTTCCTAGCTGGGTTTGTGGACGTTTTTCTGCTGATTAAGGAAAACAGACTATTTTTGAAATCAGCATCCCAAAACAGACAGTTATTGGCTTTCATTCAACAAATACTGTATGATGCAGGGTCTTGTAAGAATGACAAACAAATACAAATGCGAGAAGAAAACAAGCTGTGAGCTCTGAGAGTATTTTGCGTGTTTTACCAGTCTGAAGGAGCGCAGGACAGACAGACCCTCCACGTTGGACAAACCCAGCTCCATGAGACTCAGACTCACGATCAGACTGTCAAAGATGTTCCAGCCCTGCTGAAAGTAATAATACGGATCCAGAGCGATGATCTTCAGGACCATCTCCGCTGTGAAGATGCCTGTGAACACCTGAGAAAAACAGCAGCAGGCTGGTGAACGTCTTCAAACTGTACACTGTAAAAATGACCGTGAATTTAACGGTAAAAGACTGTAAAAATGCTACAGTAAAAACCTGTTAAATGGTTAACGGTAAATTCCCCTACTATATACGGTGAAAAACTGTATTGAACATTACATGTATTGGACATTAATTTTACAGTAGTATACCATTTCTGGAAGTGAAAAAGACCGTAAATTGACATTCCCAGAAATCCCTGCGTTACATTTCAAATTTGATGTTTTTTTCTTGAAATAACTATGTTTCTTCTTAGTTTTTTCTTATCGGTTTTGTATATTAGTGTTGTGTGTTGCACCTAATGTTTATTGCATTATTTCAGTTTCATGTGTGTTACCGTGATGGTGTTTAGTGTTTGTGTGAACGACGCTGTGCACCTTCTATATATGTTATTATCTAAAAGCTGCTTGTGATGGGCTTTGGTTCATCGTGTGACTTTCTCATCACCTGCATTTGGTGGTTATCAGTGTATTACAAAGCTATAAAACAGATGTCAGTGCTTCAATAGGTTGGTATATGAACATTATATCAGTTAATGAAATTACGGTATTTAGCTGTAAATTTAAGTTAAAACCTAAAACGTTGCTACCGTATTTTTTACGGTAAAATTCCGGCAACCACAGCTGCCGTTTTTTTACCGTAAATTTTACGGATTTTTTTTTTACAGTGTAGATTTACATTCATGCATTTGACAGACGCTTTTATCCAAAGCCACTTTCACTAAATGTAGATTTTAATGCAATCTTCGGGAATCAGATGCAGCTGAACTGTTTGAGCTACAAGAATGCTTATATCTATGTACATTATGTAAATAAACATATACATATTGTGTAAAGAGTGTATAAATAATTGTATAAATGTAAAAAAAAATATTCTTATGTGAATGTATAAATATAAATAAATGAATGCATAAATATAAATAAATATGTGAATGCATAAATAAATGTATAATAAATGCCACTATATAAATAATGACTGTATTCACATTTAGTTTTTGCGACAAAAACATGGTAAATGTTTATTATGCTATTCTTGATCTGCTGAAATTAACAATACATACATTTAAGTAATATTACATAAAAATGAATGAATTTAATAGTCAGTCAGGCTTCATTTTCATTCATTGTCATGCAAAATATTTTTTTTTATTTATTCATATATTTATTCTACGCGGTTATTATTGTTAACTGAAACTATCATAAATAATTTAAAATTAAAAAAAGAAAAGAAAACTTCTAAATAAAATTTCTAAAATTCTAAAACTGAATTAAAAATATATTAAAGCTAAATAAAAATATATATTAAATAACACAAATGCTGCTAAAAATTACAAAAGCACATAACAAAATTTTAATCGTCAACTAAAACTATGAAATGGATCTGACCTGTTTATGTAACATTGATTTTTATTTTTTTTTCTACTTATTTTTTTATGTACTTCAGAGTACTATACAATTATTGGCAGTTGAAAGCATAATTTAATTAAGCAAAATGTTTAAACAAACAAACACAGAAGGGGCGGGGCATGTGTAGAACTTTATGAATGACAGGTGGTTTGCTCTTTGTTGCCATGGCTACAAGGTGCGTGTATCTACGGCAGCTGTTTGCTCTGTTTCTTGTATCTGGGAGCCGAGCGTTTGGATGTGACTGTGATACGTGACACAGCAGCAGGAAACATCTGAGGCAAACACGTCCTGTGAAGAAGATCAGCTCTGCTTCTGCCTCACATCCTCTAATTACCTCTTAAATCTAACCAATAAACTGAGATCTGGAGGAACATCTACGGCCTCTTTGAGGGCGAAGCTCATGAAACCACGCTCAGGTCACATTTCAGACCACCAAAAAATGTAAAATAAATAAATGAATAAATAAATACATTTTAAAAAAATTATTAAAATAAATAAAATTAAATTAAATAAAATTAAAAGAAAATAAAATAAAATTAAATTAAATTAAAAATTAAATAAACTATACATATTTCTATACATATTCCACCAAAAAATGTAAAATAAATAAATGAATAAATAAATACATTTAAAAAATGTTATAAAATAAAATAAATAAAATTAAATAAAATTAAATTAAAAATTAAATAAACTATCCATATTTCAAAACATTTAAATCAAGATATTTATACATTTTTAATTTTAGAATAAAATATGAGCAGGACATGTTCTTGACTTAGAGAACATGTTAGGGTTAGGGTTAGGGTTAGAGACATTCACTCAGTGAAGAAACAAGGAAGAAAAATGTTAATAATGAAAATAATAATTGTAATAATAAGTATAACCAAAATAGACTTTATATTATATATTTAAATACTTATTTTTATCTTTATATTTTGCTTTTGCTTTTATTTATTTATTTATTTTCCCTGGAAAATAACATCTTCATCCTATTTGAAGCTGAATCTCATGAAATACATTCAGGATATAAAATAAAATAAAAATAGACATTAAAAAATAAAATAAAATAATACATATACACACACACACACACACACACACATACTGTATATATATATATATATATATATATATACAATCAATTAAAATAAATAATTTAAAAATATTTAATCACATTATTATTTTTTGCTTTAGATTTTAGGATAACATATGAGCTTGACAGCCTTCGAGACATTCACACTTTAACAAGGCTGGACAAACACTTCCAAAAAAGTTGCAATAAGGACACCTTTTAAAAGAGGCTCCAAACTATATACAAAAATACAATATATAGCATGCATCAAAACGTTTATTTTTTTAGACTCTAGGATAAAATATGAGCCGGACATGTTCAGCGCAGCACAGAAAGCACTGAGCGGTGGCTGTCTGTAACTAACACACCGAGCGTCTCTGCTCTTCACTTTAATCTACAGATGACAGAGTCGATAACGCCGTCAGTCATGCACAAACTAACAGACGTGACCGTCTCCGTCTCTGAGATCTCAACACTCGTCCAGCTCTGTGCTTCGGTCATGTGAAGAGACCCGTATTGATCTGAGCGTCCTCATATGACTCCCGTCTACAGTATCTATATCTTCAAACAACATTCGGTATCATGCTACCATCACTATTTCTGCAGTATACAGGTTTTATTCATTGCACACTCACTACATTTGCTAAAATGAGACGAATGCAACCAGATTACACTGCGCCGCCTGCTGTTTCCCACAATGCAATGTGCTAAACCTGATTTTCCATGACCTGTATAACAAATAAAGGTATATATATATATATATAGTTTTGTATTTAATATAAATATATATTATTTGATTATAATGAATTAATCATAAAATGTTTAAATATATAACTTGTATGCACACACTACCATTTGAGGTCAATGATTAAATATAATTTTTTATTTTTTTATAAATTAATACTTTTATTCAGCAAGGACACATTAAATTGATCCAAAGTGCCAGTAAAGACATTTATAACGCTACAAAAGACTTCTATTTCAAATAAATGCTGTTCTTTTGAACATTCTATTCATCAAAGAATCCTAAAAAATAAAATGTATCACAGTTTCCACAAAAATATTGTGCAGCACGACTGTGTTCAACATTGATAATAATCAGAAACGTTTCTTAAGCAGCAAATAATAATATTATACTGATTTCTGAAGATCATGTGACACTGAAGACTGGAGGAATGATGCTGAAAATTCAGAGAAATAAATTACAGTTTAACACATATTCACATAGAAAACACTTATTTTAAATTATAATAATATTTAAAAAATGTTTACTGTATTTTTGATCAAATAAATGCAGGAGCAGAAGAGGTTTCTTTCAAAAACATAAAACAATTAATAAAAATCTTACCAACCCCCAAACTTTTGAATGGTAGTGTACAATTATATAAAGGTACACATAAAATATATTTTTAAATAATATAATATAATATAATATAAAAAATGATATTTATTATAATATTTTAATTTTAATATATTTACAATATTAACAATGCCAAATATTTATTTGAACGCTACAATAAATGTTACAAAATATAACAAATAATTACAGTTAAAGTCAGTATATGCCAACACACTTATATTAAAGCAGGGGTGCCCAAACTCGGTCCTGGAGGGCCGGTGTCCTGCAGAGTTTAGCTCCAACTTGCCTCAACACACCTGCATTCAAGTTTCTAGTATGCCTAGTAAGAGCTTGATTAGCTGCTTCAGGTGTGTTTAATTGGGGTTGGAGCTAAACTCTTCAGGACACCGGCCCTCCAGGACCGAGTTTGGGCACCCCTGTATTAATGCATCTTTAGTGACAGGATGAAGTGCAGTAAATACTCAAAAGTGGTGCTCACCAGGTTCCCCACAGACAGCATGCGGTTGAACTCGTCTGTCATGGGATAGTGCTCCAGAGCCATGAAGAGCGTGTTGAGAACGATGCAGATAGTGATGGTCAGATCCAGGAACGGATCATTCACCATGAACTTCACCCACTCCTTCATCTTCAGCCAGCTGGGGCCACACGTCCACACCAGGTACTTGTGTGCAAACACGTACCAGCACGGGTGACACTTCTGCTGCGCCTCCTCCAGCTCTGTCAGCGCAAAAACAACCAGGGGAGAAGAAATGACCCATGCCTCCTTCATTAGGTTCGTTTTCTTCACAAGAACCACATTTGGTCGTATAGGGTTCTTGAACTGACCCTATCTGTTCCTTGATGCGTCATTATAAGACCTTCAGATCACTCTGTTGAGTTATATTGTTGTTTATTGGTTCTTCAAAACACCAATCTAACTTGAAAGTTCAGCAATGTTACTAACGTCAATCATTTTGTACACAGTCTGTAAACCCCGCCCTCCAAAGACATGTCAGCCAATCCGAAGCCGGCAAGCCTGAAAGGGCATAATGATTGACAGCCGTCTAGTGTTTCTGATTGGTTCTCCGTGTAGTTTGTTCCTGTTTGAAGACTGCAATGGAGTCACAGAACTCATTTCACAGATATCTGCCAGTTAAGAGGGATTTTATGCATAATATTAAAGCACCACAGTGTAAATTTATTGTAATGTAAGGATGGACTGTTTACCTGTCTGGATGAATAAATTAAATCAAAACATTTACATAAACCATTAGAGGCCTCATGATAGAGTGTCTGACTGCACATAAAACGTGTTTTTGCCAGTGCTATACAAATGCTTCCATGCATGTGCATTCAATAATAACTACTTTAGATAAAAGCGTAATTTACAGCTGAGCATTGAAATTCTTGGCTTGTAGCAAACACCACATGAATAGGTCACGATGAAAAGTTAGCATACCCAACTGAGGTTGAATTGCACTTGACAAGCGAGGATGCGTGTTTAGGAGGAACCAGTAAGCATTCTAATGAGAAATGAGACAGAGACGGACATCTTGTGGCTCTAGATTTGGCTCTGCGGCAGTAATGTGCTACTAACTCCTGCGATGAGCTGCTGCGGTGGTGTGATGGACCACAGCGGGTGCAGTCGACCTGTCAGCCTTTATTTCATCCTCCACAAGAGAAACTGACCAACAAACAGTCCTTCAGTTAACACCGCGTTCACCTTAACACAGCAGGAACTAAACTGCAGATGACGTGTAACGTTGTTTCTGAGTGTTAATGATGAACTATGAGAATTATTTTTTTTAGTTAATTAAACTATAAAATAAAAAAGTTAATAATTATTTGAATTATTATTTAAAAAATAAAAATATATGAATTTGATTGATTGATTGCTTGCATGCTTGGAAAAAGAACTTCAGTCGCTATAATGTTGCACTCTTGCAGTCTATATAGTTGATTATATTTTACTGTAAATGTATTATATGGCATTTTTCACAATATGTATCATTGCAAGCAAAAAACAAACAAACAAACAAGGTTTTTGTGGTTGCTAAGCTGTGTGGGTGGTTGCTATGGCATTACTAGTTTTCTAAATTATTTGTAGCACATTTCTATGCGGTTGCTAGGGTGTCTGGGTTGTTTCCAGTGGATTGTTATGGTGTCTAGGTTGTTTCTAGGGAGTTGCTAGGGCGTCTATGTTGTTTCTAGAAGATTGTTATGGTGTGTCTGTATTGTTTCTAGGGGGTTGCTAGGGTGTCGGGCTGTTTCTAGGGGGTTGTTGGGGTATCTGCCTTGTTTCTAGAGGATTGCTAGGGTGTCTGCATTGATTTCTAGGGGGTTGCTAGGGCGTCGGGCTGTTTCTAGGGGGTTGTTGGGGTATCTGCCTTGTTTCTAGAGGATTGCTAGGGTGTCTGCATTGATTTCTAGGGGGTTGCTAGGGTGTCTGCATTATTTCTAGGGGATTGCTGTGTATCTGGATTGTTTCTAGGGGGTTGCTAGGGTGTTCGTATTGTTTCTAGGGGGTTGCTAGGCTGTCTGGGCTGTTTCTAGGGAGTTGCTAGGGTGTCTATGTTGTTTCTAGTGGATTGTAATGGTGTCTGGATTGTTTCTAGGGGGTTGCTAGGGCGTCTAGGTTGTTTCTAGTGGATTGTTATGGTGTCTGGATTGTTTCTAGGGGGTTGCTAGGGTGTCTGCGTTGTTTCTAAGGGGTTTCTAGGGTGTGCTGGGTAGTTGTGAGGACACTGTGTTGCTTTGCGGTTGCTAAGGTGTTCAGGATGCTCTCAAGAGTTGTTTTGTGGTTCCTAGGGCACTCTGGGGTTTGGTATTTGCTTGGGTATTTGGGCAGTTTCTAGATCTTTGCTCGGTTAGTTGTTATTTACAAATACAAAGACTTCACACTGTTTGCTCACTTACATTATTTAGGTTAAAACTGTACAGTAGTACCGTTATTTCATCTTTATTCAGCTATAAAATCATAGATTTGATTTGTGTAAAATAATGTACTCCTGTCATAGCAAATGGGAATTTCCCTGCAGGAATGATTAAAACAGTACAAAATTCAGGCCCTGGATAGTAAAACCACAGTGCAAACTATGATTACCATGGTAATTTTTTTTGTAAAGAGTACGTCTGAGAATTTTTGCAATACGGCTCTTCCAGTGTCAGCATATTTATATACAAGTAAATCAGTAAGTGGTAGCTGGCAATCTATCATACACGTATGTGAGCATCATCTGACATAACGCGCTCATTACAGTAAATTTGGCCTGCTGCTGTCCTGCCGTGTCAGCTTTCACATGCGTGAAAATGAGGATTGGCATTTTCTTATGCTAGCAGATCTAAACTCAGACCCTGTGAGCTCAGGCCTTCTTCTGTTAGCAACTTTTGTGCTGACCAATCAAGATTCCAGAAAAGACTCAAAAATATGGGCCATTTTTATTCACAGGTGACATTTCATGTCCTCTAGTGAGGAGAGCACACTAACTGTATGACAGAAAACTGTCTTCGACTGACTTCTGATGAAGAATCCTGATGTTTGTACTCATAAAAAGATGCCAATGATCTCATGTTTCTCCTTGTTACTTCGCTATAAGTACTATAACTATATTAGCAAAGATAATTACATTAGTGTCCACGCCAGTGGGCAATACAATTTTGCAACGCCTGTTGCTTTAAATGCTTACACTCTTTCAGGTAGATTCGAATTGGCTGTCAACATTTGTATTATTCATTAGCTGGAAAAATCGTTCTAAAAGTGGTCGAACGTTCAGTATCAGTGTACTGGATCCGTGCATTGTCTTAAAGTTTTTAATGTTAATCAAACAACAAAAGACAAGGAAATCACTCACTGCTCTTGACTGAATAGCTTTTGTAACTTTAATAAGGATTAATCTTTAATTTATACAGTCAAATATGCAATGTTAGTTTACATTAGATTATTTAATTTCTGTACCTAAAAACTAATGTTAAATAAACCCTGAAAAGGACTATTTATTTTCTTTATCTTTGCTCTACTGTATTTATTTGTGCTGTTTCTTGTAGTTAGATTAGTTGTTATTTTCTGTATTTTTATTTGACAGTATAGTTCCTTTTTCCCTAAAATAGCACATACTGAACCATACCGAAACGGTGACTCTAAAACGGTGATGCAAACCGTGAGTAATTTGAACCGTTACACCCCTAATCGGCAGATGATAACATTCTGTTTATTATAAGCGCACACTGCCGTTTTGTCTTCTGTCACTTTAAATACTCAATTTCGGTAAACTCAGGTGGATTCTGATTGGCTGGAAAATCGCTCTGAAAGTGATTCCAACGATATCGTTCCTCTGCGTTGTTATCGTCATAGTTGAGTGAACTTTACTATTCTCGTAGCATTAGAGTGATTATTAAAACGTCATAGGTGTCGTGCTTGGTGGCCTTTAACGATAACTGTAAAGATAATTAGCATTCACTTTGGCTTACGACAACATTCTGTTTAGTATAAGTGTGCACTGCTGTTTTGTCGTTAAATTTAGGTGGATTCTAATTGGCTGTCAATGTTTTTATCACTCATCACCTGGAAAAAATTAAGTTTTGAAGGGGATTCCAACTATATTGATCCACTGTGTTGTTACCGTACGAATGGGTCTTATACGATAACTATAAAGATAATTAACATCCACATCAGTGTGCCATATTTTTCTGTTTATTATGGTCGTGCATTTCTGTTTTGTCATCTGACACATTAAATACTCAAGCTTGTTAAAGTTGCATGGATTCTGATTGGCTGTCATTGTTTTTATCATTCACCAGTTGGAAAAATATCACTCTGAAAGTGATTCCAACTATATCGTTCCTTTGCGTTGTTACTGTTTTAAATGATTTTTAAAGCTTCATAGTTACCTATAGTTATCGTCCATGGTCTGAATGAGCCGCAAACAGTGAAAATGAATTCATCACTTGATTTATTTATACACCAACGTCTACAGGCGGTCTACTCTTTTGTTTCCTAAAACGCTTTGTCCCGATGGGCATAACGGATTTGAAACTGCGAGGACATTCTGTTACCCTATTATTTAGTCGCTAAAACGCTCAGGGAAGAGTCTGGCTTCTTGTGCCACCCAGGTGATGTCACAGCATGGCTGTGTCATGATGAAGCAGCAGTGGGGAGGGTTACACCTTTCCTCTGAATAACAAGAGCGAGAGAAGTCTCGGGGGACGATATTAACCGCAAGCAGATGGAGACACTTCTCCTGTCCTTGCACGCATCTGAAAAGATTTCATGTGGATTTTGCATGCATATGGAGTTGTTTCAGGGTTAATATCTCGTCGCTGGCTCATGTGTGATTGTGGTTTGTAGGTTGTGTTGTGTTTCTGTCAGGCGCCGTGTCTTACCTTCCATGGCGTCAGTGATGTAGCTGGTGGCGCTCAGGGTCCGGTCTCGGCCCTCCTGGGGCAGCTGGGGCAGGAGCATACTGCTCAGCTCATTGCTGGAGTTGTGTCCCTGAAAAACCAACAACAGCAGTCACCGAAATGGCTTCATAAGGAAATAAACAAGAGCATGTTTATAGCACTAACTGTTCTCTCTTTTACTTCAATTCACTGTGTGGTGTTTTTCATATAATATGTATCATACCAAAGCTTTAGAATGCAAAAAAAATTATTATGGTTGGTTTATGGTTGCTAGGGAGACCGAGTGGTTGCTAGGGTGTTGCTATGTAGTTGCTAAGTGTTCTAAATGATTTTAAACACTTTACTTTGCCTGCATCCCAATGTCCATACTATCCAAATAGTATGTGAGATTAGAATAAGTGTGTCCCAAAGCATAGTATGTTGAAAAGAGTATGCCAGAAGTCCCCGGATGGTCTACTGTTTCAGGAAGATTTTTGAAGTGTGGATCCATGCACACTCTAATGGCTAATATTACCCACAATCCATTGTGCTTTGGCGAAGGATTCGTTTCAGAACTACAAACACGAAAACCTACAAACATGGTGGATGTGCACGACCGACGGTTAAATAGAGAGGTTGAGATAAATGGGTTTGAGTTACTAATAATCAACATTTAGGCTAACCTGGTAAAAAAAATGTTTATTTAATCTTATCTGTGTTATATTTCATCTACAACAACAATGTGAACTTTTATAAATGATCATTTGGCCATTAACTTTTAAATGCATCATTATGCAAAAATTCTGAGCAGAGATCTCCGCATAAAGACCCACAGCTGGCAGGTCAACGAGCTACTTCTTTTCTCTCCGATATGGTAGGAAGTTAAATTAAATTAAATGTGGAAGATGTTAACTGTGACGAGATGATTAACAGGTCAGTTTACAGTGACAGGGTGCGTGTAACTGTGCGACAGAGCAAAGACGCAGTTGTATGACGTGATAGTTTGTCCCAAAGCTTGCCTACTCTTCTACTACACACTCAAAAGTGTGTACTTTTTTTCACCAGAAGAGTGCATACTTTAAGGGTGTTTAGATGGTTTCTAAGGTGTTTCTATGTGCTTGCTACAACATTGCTGGTGATTGCAGGGGCATTTCTAGTGTAGCTGTGCAGTTGCTACCTGTTCTGAATGATTTTTTAACACATTGCTATACACTACGGTGTTTGGTGGTTGCTAGGGTGTTGCCTTTGTTGTTTCTGTAGGGTTGTGTGAGTGACACATTGCCATGTGGTTGCTAGGGTCTCTGGATGGTTCCTATGGTATTGCTATGTGGTAGCTACAATGTTGTGGGTGATTACAAGGCCATTGCTGTGCAGTTGTTAAATGTTCTGAATGATTTTAAGCACATTGTTATGCAGTTGCTAGGGTGTTTAGATGGTTTCTAAGGTGTTGCTATGTGGTTGCTATAGAATTGTTGGTGATTGCAAGGTCATTTGTAGTGCTGCTGTGCAGTTGCTACCTGTCCTGAATGCTTTTTAAACACATTGCTATGTGTCAGGGTGGTTGCTAAGGTGTTGCTATGTGGTTGCTAGGGTATTTGGGTGATTGCTAGGGTGTTGCTATGTGGTTGCTAGGGTATTTGGGTGATTGCAAGGTCATTTGTAGTGCTGTTGTGCAGTTGCTACCTGTCCTGAATGATTTTTAAGCACATTGCTATGTGTTTGGGTGGTTGCTAAGGTCTTGCAATGTGGTTGCTAGGGTATTTGGGTGATTGCTAGGGTCTTGCAATGTGGTTGCTAGGGTATTTGGGTGATTGCTAGGGTGTTGCTGTGTGGTTTCTACAGGGCTGTGTACGTGATTGCAAGGTCATTTGTAGTGCTGTTGTGCAGTTGCTACCTGTCCTGAATGATTTTTAAGCACATTGCTATGTGTTTGGGTGGTTGCTAAGGTCTTGCAATGTGGTTGCTAGGGTATTTGGGTGGTTGCTAAGGTCTTGCAATGTGGTTGCTAGGGTATTTGGGTGATTGCAAGGTCATTTGTAGTGCTGTTGTGCAGTTGCTACCTGTCCTGAATGATTTTTAAGCACATTGCTATGTGTAAGGGTGTTTGGGTGGTTGCTAGGGTCTTGCTATGTGGTTGCTAGGGTATTTGGATGGTTGCTAGGGTGCTGCTATGTGATTTCCACAGTGTTCTCTGTGATTGTAAAGACACTGCTGTGCAGTTCCTAAGTGTTCTGAATGACTTTAAGCACATTTATGTGGCTGCTAGGGTGACTGGGTGGTTGCCAGGGCGTTACTATGTGGTTGCTAGTGTGACCTGGGTGGTTGCTAGGGTGTTACTATGCAGTAGTTACAGTGTAGCTGACATTTGCAAGGGCATTGCAAGTGTTGCTGTGCAGTTGTTAAGTGCTCTGAACGATGTTGAACACATTGCTATGTGGTTGCTAGGGTGACTGGGTGGTTGCTAGGTGGTTGCCAGGGCGTTGCTATGTGGTTGTTAAGGAGTTATGAATAGCTCCCCCCTCAATTCTCTCTGATGTTCTTGTCTCTAGATAAGGCTCAGCAAACACAATAATTTATATGGTATTATTGACTGTGCAAACACACACACACACCTTAATCTACAACACTCCTAATGGCCTTTAAAAATCAATTCTGTTTATTGCAAAACAAAAGCCTAATAAAAGCAGCGATTAACCCTCAGAAGCAGATGTCTTCAGTGATAATGGGCGTTTTGGGAAATGCGTTAATTTGTCAAACGCTTTTATCCATTTGTTTTCTACACGTCAGCTGATTTAATTTTTTTTAATCTGAGGTCTTCGAGTCGATACGATGTCTGTCTGTAACAATGAACCATCTGATTATATAATGTGTTTTTGATCGCAGGTAATCAAAGGAATGACGCAGGAGCACTTCATCACGGCCCACCAGAACGCCCACTCCTGCTGTTCAGACGAGTGGGAAACACCGCCGTGTGTGTGTGTGTGTGTGTGTGTGTGTGTGAGAGAGTGTGTGAGACACCACCTCTGCGACTCTTATTCAACATCTGTTGCTATGTTACCATGACTACATCGCCAAGACAACAGGGTATCCGTGCCTCCTTCACACAGTCCAGACAGTTTTCAGACTCCTTTCCTTTCTGAGCAATTCAGATATTTCTGGCAGGATGTCATACTTCCCGTTTCAAAAGCCCATATGAAAGAAAATCACTTTAAATATATCAAAAAATATCTCTCTAGACAGCACTGAGATTAAATGAAGTGCAAACTTAGACGTTGCTGCATCTCAGATGAGAAAAAGACCTCAGAAATCTCACATGTGTCTCTTATTAGACTCATATTTGCCTACAATAAAGTCAAAAATCAAAAGATCTCAGTATTTAATAATAATAATAATAATAATAGCATTCATGATCTTTACGGGTTCCTTTTCATGTATCGTACAGTATGCATCTATGGTAATCACCTATGCTTCACTTATGTAACAGATGCGTGAAGTAATTGCTAATTAAGCATGCAGTGCATTTCTCTTCAATGCGAGGCAGTTTAAGGCATCTGATAACACAGCATTCTGGGACGTGTACTTGTGTTTCCAAGGAAAAGCAACAGCAACTTCTCTCTCCAATCACAGACCTCTCTCTGCACACACTGAGTCATGTTTTGATTCTGTTAAATATGTCTGTACTGTGTGTGTACAGAAAAAATGTATATATATATATATATATATATATATATATAAATAACTCGCATACCTTTTCAGAACATGTCTGGCATGCATTTCACCCAAAAATGTATATATATATATATATACTATATTTATTAATTTATTTTAATTATAATTTTCTATATTTTTCTATAGTATAAATAATTGTACATTTTAAATATAATATTTAACATAATAATAATAACAATATTTAAATATTTAATAATACCAATGATTATTATCATTATTATGATTAATATTAAATAAAAATAAAAATAAAACAACAAATATAAACAATAAACAATGGATAATAACCCATTAAACAAATATAAACAAATAATAAATATAAGAAATATTACTATACTGTTGTTCTTTGACAAATTGCTTTTGTTATTTTGTAAGTTGCTTTGGATAAAAGCGATTAATTGTATTATATTGGATGAAATAATAAATTATAATCAAATTGTTATATATTTAATATATAATATACAGTATACAATTATACAGTTAACATTTTGTATCTTATAAATAATGGCATAATGCAACACAAATCTCAAATGTCCTTCTCTTTTTTCCCCCCTAATTCAAAATATGATTTCTAATTTTTAACATTTAATTCTGGGGTGAAATATGACCTGGACATGTTCTTACAGGTTTTTGTCAGATTGCAATCCATGCAATATCCTTGCAATAATTTCTGTACAGTAAAAACCATTAGATTATGCTGCTTTCAGCTTAATATCTGATAATGCAAAATGTCTAGACAATAAAAAATCCATAATGTTTGCCGGTCCCAAGACTTATTGCATTAAAATAACCTGCGTCTTTGTTTCAGAATCATTCTGTTTGACACGCAGACAAATAATAATTTGCAAATGCAGGAAAGAGCAGAGAGGTGGAGGTTCTTATGTAACACTCATCATTACACAGCATGCTTGCAGTCTACCAATAAAAGAAAAGAACTCGTCCAAATCAGCTCAGAGAAGGCAAGAGCATAATGCATGTTATCAGTGTGACTGGCAGCTATAGAAGGACTGACTACTGTATGAACATACTGTAACACAGAGCGGAGCAGTCTGTTCAGAGACAGGAGCTCTTATGTTTCGTCCTTGAAGAAGATGAGGAGGTTTCTGAGACGTTCAGCCACTTAACCTTGAGTTGATGTCTGTTTTAAACTAACAATGTTCAGAGGTAAATCTGACAAAAATGGTCAAATTTGACCAGATTCTCACTACTGTAAAAATGCTTTACATGTTTAAAAAACATAAATTAAAAAATGGCAAATGTCACAATACCAATAATATGCATGCTTCTAACAAAAGGCTTCAGTTTCATTATGTATTTTTTTTTCTTTACATTTTGGGGTGAAATATGTAGATTTTTTATGACCAGCTGAATAATTTAATGTTTTATCATCTGATAACCATTTTTTTCTACACTACAATTTAAAAAAAATATTAAATTGATCAAAAGTAACAGTAAAGCAATGTATAAAGTTACAAAATATTTCTGTTTCAAATAAATGCACATTTTTCCACAAATATATATGAATATGAATTGTGTTCAACATTGATAATAATCAGAAATGTTTCTCGAGCAGCAGATCAGCATATTATACTGATTTCTGAAGATCATGTGACACTGAAGACTGGAGGAATGATGCTGAAAATACAGCTGCGTATCACAGAAATACATCACAGTTTAACAGATATTCACAGAGAAAATGGTTATTTTAAATTGTAATAATATTTCACATTTTCCTTTATTTTTGATCAAATCTTGAAGCCTTGGAGAGCAGAAGAGATGTTAAAAAAAAGAAAAAAAAATATTTAAATATAGAATTCATAATTTATTTATACATTTTGGCACATAATCACTAGACCAATTTAACAATAATAATAATAATTATTATTATTATTAATAATAATAATTCAGAATTGTTATTGTTTTTATGTTTTTATTATTCACTAATAATTAATAATATATATATTTTTTATTATGAAAGTTATTATTATTAATGAATTATAATTAATTATTATTATTATTCTCCTACACTCTTACCAGCACTCACACACATCATCATCATCACATCTCTCCTCACAGGCACCTTCCCCACTGCATTCAAGCAGGCTCGGGTAACCCCACTGCTCAAAAAACCTACATTAAACACTTCTCTTATAGACAGCTACAGACCTGTCTCTCTCCTTCCATTCATAGCGAAAACCCTCGAACGAGTTGTTTTCAACCAGGTATCATTGTTTCTTTCACAGAGCAACAAACTGGACACTAACCAGACAGGATTCAGGAGTGGCTATTCAACTGAGACTGCTCTACTGTCAGTCCCGGAAGCCTTGCATTCTTATTCTGCTGGATCTATCTGCTGCTTGTGACACTGTCAGTCATCAGATCCTCCTGTCCACCCTCTCATCACTGGGCATTACAGGGATTCCACTTCGCTGGTTTGAATCCTATCTCACTGGTAGGTCTTTCAGGGTGTCCTGGGGAGGGGAGGTATCCAAAGCACATCAACTGGTCACTGGGATTCCTCAGGGATCAGTTCTTGGACCGCTCCTCTTCTCCACATACACTACATCACTGGGTCCTACAGGCATCATACAGGCACATGGCTTCTCCTACCATTGCTATGCTGATGACACACAGCTCTATCTCTCATTTCAACCAGATGATCCAACGGTAGCTGCACGGATCTCAGGCTGCCTGGCGGACATCTCGGCATGGATGAAAGAACATCACCTACAGCTCAACCTGGCAAAGACTGAGCTTCTTGTCTTCCCTGTCACTCCAACTCTACAGCATGGTTTCACCATCCAGCTAGGTCCTTCTACAATTACCCCATCAACTTCGGTCAGAAATCTTGGTGTAATATTTTGATTGCAAAGACTGCTCGATCTTGCACAACATCAGAAAGATCAGGTCCTTTCTAACGGAGCATGCTGCACAACTTCTTGTCCAGGCCCTTGTCATCTCTAGGCTGGACGACTGCAATGCTCTTCTGGCTAGACTTCCATCAAGCCCAATCAAACCTCTACAAATGATTGAGAATGCAGCGGTACGACTGGTCTTCAACGAGCCCAAAAGAGCCCATGTTCCACCTCTCTTTATCTCCTTGCACTGGCTACCGTTTGCGGCTCGCATCAAGTTCAAGACATTAATGCTTGCATATAGAACAGCCACAGGCTCAGCACCCGCCTACTTCCACTCACTACTACGAATCTACATCCCCTCCAGAAGTCTGAGATCCGCTAGTGAGCGACGCCTCGTGGTACCATCACAGAGAGGCTCAAAATCACTTTCCAGAACATTCTCGTTCACTGTTCCTGGCTGGTGGAACGATCTTCCTACCCCTATCCCTGACAATTTTCAAGTGACAGCTGAAAACGCATCTCTTTCGACGCTACTTGACTTCATCCTAAAATTAAAAAAAAATTTTAAATGTGTTTTTTTATTTATTCCTTTCTAGCTTGTACTTATTTGAACAATGCCTAAAACTTGGTATTACAAGCACTTCCTGTGTCTGTTCGCCTCTTGTAAGTCACTTTGGATAAAAGCGTCTGCAGAATGACTAAATGTATTAGTAGTAGTAGTAGTACTCTAACAATCATATTTTGTCAAATTAAGTTTGACAAAGTGTTTACTGTTAATTATCAATATATGAACCATTTATTGGTATATCTGATTGATTTATTGATTGATTGATTTATTAAGTATCAGTCAAACTTGTCCAAAGTATCTAGACATTTCTTCATGAGACTGATCCTGACTAATTTCTCCACAGGAGACGATTCCAGTCGCGGTTCTTCGTCGACTCGTACCTGATTCACAGGTGCTTTATTACAAATCAGTCACGCTGTTTCTAATTTACAGGACTTCATCTCTGCAGCCCTGCTCGTTTGATAAGAAGCACAAAGGCACTTACGCTTTCCTCCTTGACCTTCTCCATGGTGCATGTCGGCAGCGGCAGAGGAGACAGCGGTCCCTGGCCCGAGATGCCGTTCTGGTCTATGGCCACGAAGAGTTTCCCGTTGATGTTGAGACTCGGGAAGAAGAACTGCGAGCTGTGGCTGCAGGTGCTCTGAGCGCTGGTCCTTCTCTTGCTCCAGGGCAGCGCCAGCGCCCCGCCGCGGCTGTCCGAATCACCGTGATTGCTGAACTCATCATCGGCGAAATCCACCTCCGAGTCTTTGTTCGGCGGCCGGAAGTTGAAGATGCTGACCTGACTCTCCCGTCTGGCCCGTAAGGAGAGAGTGCGGACCAGCAAAGAGTGCGTTTGCTAGAAAAACGGAGATGAATTGACTTAACTGGAGACAATTCCACGGAATAAAACAACATGAGGGTGAGTTTTGGGTGATAAATCTACCTTCATCCCCTCTATAGTGTCTATCTTGGCTGATTTGTCGTTGCTGCCGTCCTCTGTTCCTTCTGACAGCAGCCTCGAGCTTTTCCTCCGGTCCAGATTCCCTTTGCCTTGTGAGGAGAACGGCGACACATCGGCCGTCAAGATGGACTCGGTTTCTTGTGCTTTCTGAGCCGTCTGACAGACAGAACGCTGTCATTATAATCACAATGTAGCATGACTTCTTGTACATTGAAATCGAGGGGTTGTGACGTCATTGGCAGGCGACGCAATGACACTATAGACACGCTCCTTGCCACTAGTTAAAATTGCTTATTTCTCTGGATTTGAACATTCTTCGAAACATTTGGGATAATGTAAGTACACAAGTCAGCAAAATATATAACACTGTTCTAGTGGCTTTTGGATATTTTAATAAAAAAATCTTACATATTGTGCCTTTAAATGTAGAAATGAAGAGCTGATTTCAGCAGTGACCCCGACGTACCTGCTGTTCCTTCTTCAGCTGCTCCATGGCGAGCTGAAACTCTTGTTCTTTCAGCAGGGCTTCTGCGATGGTGGCCTGGTTCTGCTCCTCGTACGCCATGGCCACCACAGCCAGGATCAGGTTCACCAGGTAAAAGGAGCCCAGGAAGATCACCAGCACAAAAAACACCATGTACGCTTTTCCCGCCGAGCGCAGCGTCTGTCAGCACAGAAACAGCGCCAGGTCTCAACGGCTGCAATAACTCGCAGATTGAGAGAAACTCATGTGCAATTAAAGCTTGTGATTAGTGACAGACAGATGCATTGGTCAGAATGATCAATCAAAGGCTATTGAGATCATTTACAGCAAAAAAAATCTGCCAACAGCCTAGTCAGTGGATGAAAACAGATGAATAAAAGTTTAATTTCTACATACACTACCATCCAAAAGTTTGGCATCATTTCTAATGTATATTTTACTGCCAAAATACAGAAATAAATTACACTGAATTTTATATTTACATATTCACTATCATTCAAAATTCTGGGGGGGTTTTTTTGCTCACCAAAGCTGCATTTATTTGATCAAAAATAGAGTAAAACTTGTGAAATATTATTATGATTTAAAATAACTGTTTCTATGTGGATATATAGTAAAATGTAATTTATTCTTGTGATCAAATCTGAATTTTCAGTGTCACATGATCTTCAGAAATCATTCTAATATGCTGATTTTCTGCTCAAGAAACATTTCTGATTATTATCAATGTCGTGCTGCGCAATATTTTTTGTGGAAATCGTGATGCATTTTATTTCACAGGATTCACAGATGAACAGAAAGTTCAAAAGAACAGCATTTGTTTGAAATAGAAATCTTTTGCAACATTAGAAATGTCTTTAGTGTCACTTTTGATCAATTTAATGTGTCCTTGATGAATAGAAGTTTTAATTTCTTTAAAAAATTCAAAATAAAAAAGTAATAAAATTACTGACCCCAAATGGTAGTGTATGCATATACATTTTATATTTATACATTTTATTTTATTTTTTATGATGAAATATTAAATATTTTATATTAAATACAAAACAATTAATATTTTGTTTTAAATTTGATTTAACAAATACAGTAATGATATGATTCTAATATGATCAATTCAATGCATCCTTTACAAATAAAAATATTAATTTCTTAAAAAAATGCATCTTCTAAGAAACGTATGTCATCCAGCTACCAATGAACAGTTTAATGCTTGAATGTGATGTAATGAGAGCGAACAGACAGTCTACTGACGTGATGATAGAGGTTTTCCCAGTAATCTTGTGTCATGAGTCTGAAAAGCGAGAGAAAAGCCCATCCGAAGGTGTCGAAGCTGGTGTAGCCGTAGTTCGGGTTTCGTCCAGTCTTCATACATTCGAAACCATCTGGACATTTGCTGCGGAAAACAGGAATAACGGGTTATCATCACTGCAAACACGGTCAGTCCGTTAGTGTGTACAGGAAATGAGTTTGTTGTTTATTATCGGACGTCCTGAAGGGGTCTGTAACATGTGCACAAAGGTGAGCGCTCTCTGAACGCTTGCTCTATGAGTTACGGTTGCGCTGAGAGGCGGGTGGCGCCAGCGGTTCGTCCCGTTCCGGGGCCCGTCTCCGGCAGGCGGCAGCTGGCTCTCAGCAGGCTGGCATGTTGAAAGCGTGAGGGTGCGGGTGACGGCTGCTATCGCGCTCACACACCTCGCCGTGTCCCTGAAGGACGTGCTAATGGACGGGCCCCACTTCAGTCAGGTTTGGACGGGGCCCCGGACCCCAGACGCACTGATACCAACCGCCGCTTCCTTTCTCGTGTGGCAGAACGTGCTTGAGATTGGGACTGTTTACAGCGGCACGGCTTAGAGTTTATGACAAAAAAAAGTGATAGATTTGTTTTCAATATTGACAGTAAAATTTATTATTTATTATATGATAAAAAATAATTTTCAGTTCTGCATTAAGTTAACTGAGATGTGTTATAGCACTTGCATATTATTGCTCTTTTGTTGGTTGTGATTGCTTCTATTGTCCTCATTTGTAAATCGCTTTGGATAAAAGCGTCTGCTAAATGACTAAATGTAAATGTAAAATACTGCTATCATCAAGGTTTTTGTCTTGTTTTCCAGTGAAAAAAGAGCTTTGTTATTGATTGTTTAGATATTGTTTTTGTTGACAGAAAATAAAAACCTTTTTTCATCAATATTTAATCAGTATTATTTCATCATGGTTTTAAAATCAACATTATAAACATTAATTTATCAGAAAATAATTAATTTTTTTAAAAGTTTTAAGTTAAATGTGTTTTTGTTACTGATTATTTAGAAGTTTTTATCTACAGCAAAAGAAAATATTTTAAAACTTTTTTTTTACTCAAAATGTAATCTGTATTATTTCATTATGGTTTAAAATCAACATTTAAACAGTAGTTTTTGTTCTCCAGAAGTGAAGGTATAAATTAAATAGATTGTTATTATCAACATTTAAAAAAAAAAAATTTATTAAAATATTATCAATATTTAGTAAATATTTTTAATCACTGCTTTAAAAATCAATGTTTAATCTGTATTTTGTTTAATATACAATTGGCTTGTTTTCCAGTTTTAAAAAAAAGAAGTAAAGGAATAAATGATAGTTTAACTGTTAAATATAATTTTTGTTATTGAATATTTAGTTCATTTGTTTTTTGTTGCTGAATATTTTAATTTTGTTATTGAATATTTATATTTTTTATCAACAGGAAAATAAATAAATAAATAGTAGTTTTTTTTAAAAGTTATATATAAGTTGTATATGTACTATAGTATATTATACTTCCCAGTTCATGCCACACTGGGGAGAGAGGTGTTGTAATAACGTAAAATATGTGAAAAATATTGTGTTTTTCGAACAACCTAGAATGAGAGCCTGTTCTAGTACACCCCCAAAACAAAATCAAGACTTTGTAAAAGAGCATAATAGGACCCCTTTAAATTGAACCTTGTTTTGAGGATGTTTATAAATGTCGGATCCTGTAATGGTCTCATCAGTGATCTGCTGTTGTCATTGAGTTCCAGCTCAGAGTCACTCGGAGAATTTGTCAAAGAAGCCCCTCTCAGCACACTGGCAGCTGGGACCGCATTGCCGGGACACAAAGCATTTCGACATGCTCTATTTTGGTCGCTAGAGAGTCCCTCTGTCCTGTCAGGGTCCCGAGAATAGGAGAGCCGGGGCCGGGGCCGATAGACAGGCTCTGGGAATCTCTGTTAGGAGCCGTGTGTGTAAACCAATCTGTCGGTTCTGTTTGAATAACTGTTATGCTGTTATGAGCCAAGATGGACTCAAGGTTACTTCCTTTGGGAGTCTGAACTCTGGACGCTGCTGCGGGATCAGATGTCGCTCCGATCGGCCGGATTGACACGCGCAAGATTAAACGTCTCACTATAACGCAACACCGTAACTAAGTACAAAGACACAAAGAGAGCTCAGATGACGAGACATTGATGCTTTATTGTATAAAGATGATGCTGATATATTTAGGAAAAGTAATATAGACGAGCAGGGAGAGAGTTTGGCTGGCATCAACCTGATGCCTGGAGAAAAAGCACACAGTTGGGAGTTTTGGATTTGATTTGACATGACGGTCATCGTTGTTATATGATTGAAATTATTTGGATTCTGTAGATTGGGCAGATTTAAAATATCAGGTCTAGACAGTATCTGGAATATTTCTTTTTATTAATATAATATAATATAATATAATATAATATAATATAATATAATAATTTACCTTTTCTTTATCTTTCAGATATAATGTTGTAAATTTGACCAGATACTAGAGTGATATAACAAATAAGTGATATAAAAAAAGTGATATATATATATAAATCTAAAATAAATTTCTAAATGTACATATACACATTCCTGATATTGCTGAAAATGTATGCATTTCTTTCTTTCTTTTTTTAGCTATTAATCTTCCTAAAAACGGAAATGACTGAATCATTTATTTAAAATTAATTCGACTGGTTAAAAAAATAACAAAATTACACTTTTTTTTTAAGAGCATTATTAACATATACAGTATATTGAATATCATCATAAGGCATCCAAATGGTTTTCTGAAATATCATCCAGTCCTACCAGATACAGGACAGACTGAGCAAAATCACTGTTTTATAAACGTTTTGGAAATCTTTTCTTTACAGTAGACAAATGATCCCGAGCGTACAGGAGGTCCGGTCCTCTTCTCATAGTTTGATCTGTTATTTGGCTCAGCGCCGCAGACGGAGCGAGAGAGAGAGTCCAGCCCTCCAACAACAGACGAGGAGGTGAAACGAGGCGAGCGCTTCTGTTTGAAACGCCGTCAGCCTTCAACTCAGGTTTCTATCCAGGTTCACAAGGTGACCAGAGAGCTGCACGCTAACAACGGCTAAAATAAGACCACTGGATTATTCACTTAATTAATCCCTGAGGGAAACGAACTAGCAAAGGATACAAATGCACTGACAGGAAGAACAGCGGCTTCAGATACATAGAGCTTGTGCTGTGCGACCTACATATGGAGATATTAATCATATTGATAATAACAAAACAACATCATCTCTTTCAGGGCAAAAACACACATGCTTCTCTCAAAGCTTAAAGTATATAGGCTTTATTTTTCTTGTTTTTATTTAGGCCTCATTGAAGTTATTTGCTTTAGGCATTAGCATTATATTACTTTAGGTAATATTCTGGTTAGTGTGCTTAAAATAAGTTATTTAATCGATTTACTTTCATATGAATGAATGAATGAATGAATGAATGCTGAATATGTATGTTCCTGCTTTTAATGATAGATAGATAGATAGATAGATAGATAGATAGATAGATAGATAGATAGATAGATTTTATATATCTATGTATATCTTTAAATAGACATATAAATAAAGATTTTTTTAAATTTGTTTATTTAATCAGTATTTACTTGGTATTATCGGTAAATTATCAGTATTTTATCAGTATTATTTCATAATGGTCTCAAAATCAACATTTAATCAATATTTATTTTTGTCTTATTTTTTTTTCAGTTAAAAAAACTACCAGAAATGAAGCAAAGGAATAAATTTGGGGGTTTTATCGGTATTCACTCAGTATTATCGGTTAATATTCAGTATTAATTCATCATGGTTTTAAAATAAAAATTTAATCAATATTTTTGTCTTGTTTTCCAGTAAAAAATAAATAAATAAATAAATAACTTTTTCAGAAATGAAGGAATACATTGGTGGGGGGAGGGGTTATTGGCATTTACTCAATATTATCGGTTAATTATCGGTATTTAATAAGTATTAGTTTTTTAAAGTAGTTTTTTTTGTCTTGTTTTCCAGTTAAATATAAATATATATATATATATATATATAAATGAAGTAATGGAATAGACTTGTGGGTTTTTTTATCGGTATTTACTCAGTACTATAGGTAAATTATCAGTTTAATCAGTATTCATTCATCATGATTTTAAAATCAACATTTAATTAGTATTTCTTATCTCATCTTACAGTTTAAAAAAATACCACAAATGAATAAAATTTTTTTTAAAAATCAGTATTTACTCAGTATTATCGGTAAATTATCAGTATTTAATCAGTATTATTTTTCTGCAACAAAAAAACAGCAGTTAATCAGTATTTTTTGTCTCATTTTCAGTGAAAAACACAATCAGAAATGAAGGAATAAATTAAGTAAAATTGGGTGCAGATAATGTTGCACATTAACTTTTTTGACAACTAACAAATCTGACCATTAAAAAAGCAATGAAGCTGTTAGTCTGAAATGTGGTTGCATATTACTGAGCTATTCTGAGTTAACCTTTCGTTTCATGTGAGTGACCTCTCAAAGTACCATTAAGGTCAAAATACAAGCCAATCGCATTTTATTAATAGACTCTTGTTTGAATGAATGTCCACTAACACCCTATAATTACTAAGACACATGAGAAGACATTATAATTGAGATGTTTGGAGTTCCATGAAAATCAGTGAGTGATAAAGCTGGTGGTCAGTCGGCGTGAGTGGCCACTGTAGATGAAGGACAGAGATTACTTGTTGATGTGCTCTCCAAAAATATTTATATACCACCACTAGCCAACAGCAGAGCACATTATATCACACTTCCATTAGTTTTGTATTTATAACCATTACCTTGTTACATATTATAGAACAACACTTGCCTGTGAAGCAGTGTTATTTTAGTATCAATGAGATTTTTAATTAGTTTTTAGTTAAGGTTTTAAGAGTTGTATTTATTAAATTTTTTAACAATAATTTAATTTAATTTAATTTTATGTCATTTTATGTCATTTTATTTTATTCTATTCTATTCTATTTTATTTTTAGTTAGCTATAATAGCCCTGCTGTGACGTGACAGTAGCTCAGATTTAGTGTCAAAAAACTTTACATTAAATTTATTTATGTCACATTTTTTGTTCATGTAGTTTTACAGATGTTTCTTTCATAGGCAGCACTGGTAAATTCGATTAATTTTAGTGAATCAGTCCGTTCGGATGATTCATATAGATGATCCAGTTCCAAAAATGAATCAATACTTCAGATTCCCTTCACAGAATTTAACGTTTCCTTTCTTAAACAGCAGCATTTAGCTAATATCTTCAACACAATGTTTTTGAATATGGTTTTGTTGGTTGTATTGAGTGTACATTTAATTGTGCAAATGTTGTTTCAGATATTATCCCTTTAAAATACTTTAAAAACTGCTTATTTAAATTAGTTTAACTTATTAACTACCCAGCTCACAAAAATATGATCTAAGAATGTTTTGCTAACATTATGAAAACGTTATTTCTAAATGGTCTCCCGTTTTAATTTATTCATTTATTTTTCTTGGTTATGTGAATATTAGTGGGAAAACATAATTGGAATGTAACTTTTAAAGTAGTAACGTTTAAAAATGTATGAACAATGTACAAGTAATGTTTTGTTAACATTATTAAAGACTAAATTATGTTGAACAAACGTTTTATTAACGTTACTGGAAGTACCTAGCTAACAAAAAACATTCTGCGAATGTTATGCTAACGTTCCCATTAGGTCCTGAAAACGTTATTTCCGTATGTTCTCTGAACATTCAAAATGTCAAGTTTTTTAAATGTTTTAAAAATTAAGCGTTAGCGTTAGTTCTGGCAGGTCACGTGAGTCAAGCTTGCATCAGCTGATTCTCAGCTGATCACATCTACCTATAGGAATACGACACCTATCGCGGCATTCCTATATAAGCTGTATTCAGTATTATTCAGCAGCTTTTCAGCTTGCTCCGGAGCAAATTACCCTCCTCCATCCCCAGCTCCACCTTTCGCCACAGTCAGGACTTGGCTTTCTGATATTCCTTGCTAATCAGACTCCTTTATCTTGGATAAAGTGTTACACTTAAATATCAAGTACATTAATGATATCTGCCTTGTTCTGTTCTGTTAACCCTAGGGGGGTTATTATTGCTGCTCTCCCTGCTCATGACAGGCTGCATGGATGGGCAGGGAGTTTTTTGCCCAGAACAGAACCATACCGCCAAACCAAACTTTATGCTAAGTATCTATCATTTTGACGATAGTGTTGATGGTTATACGATTGTTATGGGAAGCTTTCATTTGAATCATTTCGCAAACATTATGGGAATGTTACTTTTAAATGTTCTAGGAACGTTCTGAAACAAAAAGTAACATTTAAAAAAACGTTAGAGGAACGTTCCATGAATGATGTATAAATAACGTTTTGATAACATTATTAAATACCAGATAACTTTGAACAAACAGTCTATTAACATTTCTGAAAGAACGTTTGTTCGTAATGTCGACAGAACCTTGCCGGAACGTTCTGAGAACATTCCCAGTTAGCTGTGTAGTATTTTAACTGTTTCAAAGCAGCTTCCTAACACTGATGCAGCTTCAGGAGCCCTGACCCTCGTAAAGCGCTGAATAAACTGAATGTATTTAACAGGCCTGCATCACACACACTAGACAAACGCTCGTCTCCGTCTCCGTCTCCGTCTCCGAGCGCTGTTTTATCAGAGGTGGACATGTGTCTGTTATCATGGCGGATTCGTCCTTTGTCAGATTATCTGTCTCAGTGAGATGAGATTGAAATGCTCCAAACATAATGCAGTGATTGAGAGCTGAAGAAATGAAGATGTGAGATGTTCTGGAGGCTTGTGAAGATCATTCCTCTGCTGAGGAACAGTGAAAGTAAAGCTTCTGGAAACAAACGCTCCTCAAAAGATCCTGAGGATCAGATTTGAGACTCTAAAACATGATTGATGGAGAATCAAGTAAAGCTGAGCTGCTTCAGTGTAGTAAGAGTTCATCTGGAGATATTACTGACGTTATTCTGACGCTTACTTGATCAAAACCAGTCAAGATTTGACACGAGAAGCTCCAGCTGAAGACCTTTTACTTGCTAAAAACTCTAAACTATCAATCAGACGAGAGAAGGCATGCAGCAGGTTGCATAACAGGTTTAACAGCAATCATGCTGATCATTTATAGACTAAACGTTTATACATTTCAACTATTTTGTAAAAATTATTTTTGGTGTTCCGCGTTTAATTAAATTCATTTCTCAGTGAAAACTGTTTCAAAGTAAACCCTTCATCATCTTTTTTATGTACTTCATTCAATTAAAACTCATTTATATATTTATGTTTCTCTGACGGTACATGATTCATAAATACACGTTATTCCAGAGAAAAACACCTTTTGTCTTTTTAGTCGTAAGTTATTAGAAAAGCATGTTATTATTTGTGATGCTTTTATTATAATAATCTGTATTATTTCTCATTTCAGAAACAACGTTTAAACCAACTATTTTAGTTGTATTATTTTAGTAGTTATTTTTAGATACTATTATATTTTTATTAATGTTTTTAATAGATTTTTATTTTTGTTGTCGTTTTAATTTTAGTCAAAGTCTTTAAAATGTTGTTGTGTTTTTGTCATTTTTATTAGTTTTTGTGTTTTATTTTAATATGTCTATATGTTTTTTCCAGTTTTAGTTTAAGTTATTTTAGTACATCAAGTTAAACTAAATGAAAATGATAAAAAGTGCCTTGGAAAATAGCTGAAATAAAATCATTTTAAATTTTTTTCTATAATTAATTAATTAATTTATTGATTTATATATTTATTTATATAATTCTTTACTTTATTTTATCAGTATTTTTTTTTTTCAAGTAACAAGTCATTTTTATAGTTTTAGTTTTAACTTTACTATAATAATCCTGTTGATTAAATGAATCCATCCTGGTATTATTTATTTATTTATATATTAATTAATTATTTAATTATTTAATTATTTTTATCTAATTAGTTTCTGGTAGATAAAATGCATTTATTTATTTATGTAATTATTTAATTATTTTATTATTATTTTTATTTTTTGACTTGTCTTGTTTGTTAGTAGTCTTGTTTACTGAACTCCATTAGATTAAAACAGATGGCGTCATCCATTATAGTACTGATAAAAAACCTGATAAATAAATGTTTTTTGTTTGTCGTAATATAATGAAGGACTCGGAGATGTGCAGTTCACAGCAGTTCACGCAGACACCTTCCTCTCGATTGGAGGGCTTGATTGGCGTCTGTCTGGTTGCTGTGAGTTAGTCAAGGCCACTGACTCATACAGTACATGCAGCTCTGCTGAATCAGACACTCACTGCTCTTACAGCAGCTGCAGCACATGAGCGGCCTCCAAATGAAGAAGTCATTACCTTTTATAGCATGCATAACTCCGCCCCTAAATTCTGATTGGATGAGCCACATTTGAAGGTAAATTACAGTAACGACCACACATTCTATTCAGAATTTTCAGTTTCAAACCACAGATATTAAGATCAACCATCAGAAGAATTGTATCAAAGATGTGAGAACAAGCAAGTTTTGGGCTCTTGCGATCCATAGACAATACCTGCTGGAGTTTTCCAATCACTAAAAACAGCAAGAACGTACTAAATAAATGCTTAATGTATTTAGACAGTCAAATTCAGGATACAGCTCATTGAATATGCATCCCACAGACGAGCCCAGGATATGATCGTAGCTACCAATTCGCCAAAATTGTGCACCACAATCCAGTCATAAAGCGCATTAAACTCACCCAGCATCACTTGCGTTCCCACATATTAAGGCATCCTTGGCTCCCTCCACTTTGAAGAAATTATCTGGAAGAATAAAAAAAAAAATAGAATCTGAGAATTTCTGATTAATTACATCTCTGAAAAATCTGGAGTAAAGTTCATGTGTTGTAATCAATCAGCATTTTTGAATTACTAAATAAAAGTTAACCCTGTGATATTATTTATTTTTATTAAAATACATATTTATATTAATTGGTGTAATGTTAATATTATTTATATACTCTTATAATAAAAAATATTTTTTAAACAGCTTTTTTCGTGTATTTTAATATTTTAATTTAAATCTTTTTACATTTTAAATATTTGTATTTAGCTTTAATTGATTTATTTCCGTTTTAGCTTTAGTCGTTTTAGTTTTATTTCAATTCTTATTGATCTTAATATTTGGGTTTTTGAAAACTTCAAAACAAGAGCATCATAATTCCACGTCTAATGATATGGAATTAATAATTCTAAATTAGTTACATGTCGCCATGCCTTAATGGGTTAAAATGACATAAAAAATTATCTTAAAAGGATGAAAAATCTGTAGCTTTACTGCAAAATATTACATAAATGAATGCTGTTCTTTACTGTGTTTTGATCTCAGATAAATTATTTTTTTTGCTTGTATTTAAATAGAATCTCAATGAAGGTGTCAGCATTCACAGATAGATATTTACATATTCATTTCATTAATATTTTCATTAATATTTATAACGTTTGTCAAAATGTTTTCAGACAACTTTCTCGGAACGTCCTTATGACGTTATTTGTACTGAAAAAACATTAATATTAAAAATCAATATTCAAATAACGTCATATTTTGGTTAAAAATAAATTCAGCAGAACGTTTAAGAAACGCTTTATCAGTGTTCTTAGAATATTACAATTCGTTTTTCAATGTTCTTTAGAATATTAAAAGTAAACGTTTAAATAATGTTATGTTTTTGGAGCAAAAAAAAGAAAGAAAGTAGAATGTTGAAAGAAACATTTTTGTAACCTTTAAATAACATTCACATTTTTTTGACATGTTAATGATCTTAGAAAATTAAAAATAAACTTTTAAATAAAGTTATGATTTGGGTCAAATAAAATTAGAACGTTTAAGAAACGTTTTGTAATTTTTAAATAACATTTTAATCGCAACAATACAAACGGGACATTCTAATGTTCTTAGAATATCAAAAATAAACATTCAAGTAACATTATATTTTGGGAAAAATAAAATTAGTGGAATGTTTAAGAAACGTTTTTGTAACATTTAAGTAACGTTCAAATCATGACAAGAGAACTGGACATTTTAAAGTTCTTAGAATATGACAAATAAACGTTTAAATAACATTATATTTTCTGTGAAAATAAAGTAGAACGAAACGTTTTTGTAACCTTTAAATAACACGACAAGAAAACCGGATATTTCGACGTTTCAGAAACATTTCAACACAATATTCCCAAATCATCCTAAATCTGTTACCTTACATTATAAATGATATAACTATATAGTTACATATATATGTCCCTGCAGCACAAAAGCAGTGTTAAGTGGCTGGGGGATATTTGCGAGTGTGTGTGTGCGAGTGTGTGTGAGCGTGTGCGAGCGTGTGCGTGTGAGCGTGTGCGCGAGTGTGTGAGTGTGTGTGAGCGTGTGTGTGTGTGTGTCATTTTGACATTTTAAAAGTGTAACTTGAACTAGTTGAACTAGTAGCTTGAGTTTGAAAGCAGTGTCTCAACCCTGCAATCAACACGTCTGGATGTTCAGAAACCGAAGCCGCTCTGCATAAGCTACAGCCTGCGGTTTCGTCTCAGGACTAAACGTCTGTTTTTCCTCCAGCTGAAGAGAGTGGCTGAGAGATTACGCAGCTCGGGATCCGTCGGAGGGTTTTATCTGCTCTGGTTTTCGCTCGAGTGCCGCTGGGCGACGGAGGCCGGAGGAGAAAACTTCGTTTGGCACGAGGCCCGATCCTGTCATCCAGCTGTCGGCATTCTGTGTTTCAGCATAACCTTAAATGCTTCTCCTGTGCGGAGCGGGAAAGGTTATGGGCCTCAATATATCGGCTTTGATCGATTCTACGGCTGATAGGCCACCAGTGTCCATCAGATCTTTACTAATAAAGGTTTCAATTCAGTGGTTCTCTATGTTTTGGAGCATGCAAACCATGACAAAGCACTTGAGGAGAAAGCGTCTTGTCTATTTCTGTCTGTGTCCTACATCTGCGTTCTGGGGTCAACTTAACGAGTGCCAGCGCTGTCCTAATTGCTATTCTAATGAAATGAGACCAACCAAAAAAAGACTAAATCTCATCTTAGACGTCGCTCTTCTGACGGTATTGTCATTCAGCTGCAGAATTATGATCAACATGCTTCATATCACAGTCTACACGTGTGAAAGTGACTGCAGGGTTCATTCAAGTGATTCACACAACAGGTGATTTTCAAGTGTTTATTCAATTAAAGTTAAATTCTAAGAAATAGGAAAAAATTTAATTATATAACCAGTTGCATAAACATAGCCATCTGGCCGATTAGCAGTTAGCCAAATGTCTTAGTCATCATAAAATAAAATAAAATAAAATAAAATAAAATAAAATAAAATAAAATAAAATAAAATAAAATAAAATAAAATTAATTTCTGATTTTTTACATGTTTTCTAAAAAACTTTTAAAAAATGTAAACATTTCTAAAACGGTTTTTATTACTTAAAAAAGCTGAAATTAAATGACATAAATATTAGATGAAAAACTTCAATTAAAAAAACTTTTACAAGAATTAGAAAATGTGTCTAAAATAATTTTGTTCAAGCTGAAGTACTAAAATTGCTAAAAAATAAATATGAATAAAAAATAAAAAATGTATAAAAATGACAAAAGCACAAAAGAAAATTACTAAAACTTGTCTAAGTTTAAGTACTAAAATCACTAAAAATACAACCAAACTAAATATACATTAAAGCTAAATAGAAATATTAAATAATAAATATACATGACAAAAACATATAACAACATTTCTAGAACTAAAACAAATCACTTGAAAATTACTGAAATAAATACATTTGAAGTATCGCAATGACTAAAACTAAACTGAAAGAAATATAAATTAAAACTGTTTGAAAACTGGAAATATAAAAAAATGAAAGCTACTTCAAAATATTAATAAATACTGTAATCGTATATAAATAATCCTAAAACAACACTGGGTTATTTTATCCAGAGAAAAGACAAATTACAAATGAAATGTCTTTAATATCTCCTAGAAGGTAATGAATCTTTTGCTAAAGTATCCCACTTCTTCTATGTTTCTCCCGAGTCTCGATGTCTCAAAGTGTGCTCAGATTTAACAATAACCTCAAACATTTCTCATCTATTGATCTGAGCTCCTGTTACTGTATAACAACTATTTATGTCTGTTTTTATTTCTCAGTTTCCTCTCATCTCGACTGAAGAATATCAGAGAGACTTGAAGGTGAACTCTTGTGACGTGGACCAGTAAGAAACCACCTAAAACCTGCTAAAACCCACTCACATCGCCTCTGAATCAGTGGTGAGTTCTGCATGGCCACACGCCACCCACATTATCTTCTTGTAATGTATGAAATAGAAACTAGCTATTGTTGAGATGTGTCTGAGCATTCAGACTTTATACCGGCTGCGTCTGAGCTTCACTGACCTTCATTAGTGATGAAGTTCTCCAGCGAGGACCAGGTTCTGTTATTGCAGAAGAAAGTGCTGTTGTTGTGTGAAGGTAAGGTGGTGTTGAGACAGTGCGCGGTGCTGCGGACGCATTTCTGCCGCAGGTTCCCCATGAAGAGCTGCAGGCCGATGAGAGCGAAGACGCTGAGACAGAAGACCGTCAGGATCATCACGTCTGCCAGCTTCTTCACCGACTGGATCAGCGCGCCCACGATGGTCTTCAGGCCTGAGAGCAGCAGCGGCACAAGAAGATAATAACGCTGAACTAAACATTTAAGATGCTAATTTTGGGGTACAGTCTTAAAAATAAAGGTGTTTCAAAAGGTTCTTCAAGCGATGCCATAGAAGAACCATTTTTGGTTCCACAAAGAAGCATTCAGTCAAAGGTTCTTTAAAGAACCATCTCTTTCTTACCTTTTTGTAATCTGAAGAACCTTCTTTCGCCACAAAGAAGCTTTTGTGAAACAGAAAGGTTCTTCAGATGTTAAAGCTTCTTTATGGAACCATTTAGACAAAAAGGTTCTTCTATGCCATCGTGAAGCACCAGACAGCTGAAGGTGAACCTTCCACCCCGATGCCATTTCACTTGTGTGTGATTGACCTGCAATACAACATGTTGCACCTGGAGGTCCTTCGTTAATTAAGTATGTTAACAACTGTAAACGAGTGCAAAAGCTCCCATCTAGTTTTTCAGCAGCAGTATTTTTTCCATTCATTTTTCCCATAGGGGTCTTGTTTTAAAGAGTTATGAGCCATGAACCAAACCAAGCAGCTGCAAGGTGAATCAGAAAACGGCAAACTTTTATTTGAAGCAAAAAAAAAAGTGTTTGAAAATCGGACTGTGACTGTGAACGTAACGGCTTTACTGAAAGAACTACAATCCCATGATGCATTTCGAAAGACATAATCAAAATACCAATGATGAATATAAAACTATTTATTTAAAGATGTTCATTACATTAATAAAAACAATAATTCATATGCTAATTATATAGAGAGAAAGAGAGTGGGCGGAGCAATTTTGGTGCAACTCTCTGATTGGTTGAATTTCCCGTACGGCATCATGGGTAATGTAGTTTCTCAGTTGTTATTACTTTAAAAATCCATTGAAATAATGCGAACGGATGGCTTCGTAGCCGTCGTAGATCACAGTAGGTCTGTCTTTAGCGGTTTATGAATAGATAGATAGGAGAAAATGAATGGAAATTTACTTCGGGGACCAGACTGTTGCACACTCAATGGTAGTTACTTGGACCATTGAGATGAATATAATTTAAACCTGCTGAAAAACAAGCCGGAACGGTTTCCACAGCACAGGTTTTAGAGCGGTTTTGGCCACACAAACCGGCTACCCAGCTAACAGGGAACGTCCTCAGAACGTTCAAACGTCAAAGTGACGAACAAACGTTCTACCGGTAATTTTATCTGGATATAAACAATGTTCCCAAAGCATGAGAACAAAAACATTATTCGTACATCGTTCATGGAACCTTCGTGAAACGCTTAAGCTGGACGTTTTTCAAATGTAACAACTTTTAGAATGTTCCCGAGAACATTCAAATGTAACATTCCTATGACGTTCGCAAATGGAATGTTTCTGAAACGTTCACATAACCAAGAAAACGGAACGCTTAGAAATAATGCTTTCAAACGGTGATGTTTTTAGAACATCTTTTTTGTTAGCTGGGCAAACAGGCTGTTTTTTTCTCAGCAGGGAAGCTCTTTGACTTTGATTTGCTGTCTAATCGTCATGTTGCCCAACTCAAAAGTCTCATTTCCTACATTCTGCATTTCCGTGTTTCCAAGAGTGTATTGGAAGTGCCGGAAATGTGTTTGGGTCATTTGGTCATCCACTAGCACCGCAGGCCTTGGCGTTTGGCGGCCTCTCACCTGGGATGACTGAGATAGTTTTCAGTGCTCGCAGAACCCTGAATGTCCGTAACGCTGAGACATTGCCCAGGTCCACAAACTCAGTAACATATCTGCAATAAGCGAGAATTGGAGCACAGACAATGACAACAACCCCAACAACAGGCAAACAACACAGTGGTGAATGAAGCAGGATGTCGGGAAGTTGCTGGGAAAGAGATGAACTGGAGAACACAGCGCGGGAAGAATCGGATGCGGGTCAAATCCTGAGCTGTTGGACTGGACAGTGAGCAACACTTGCGCACGGCTTCAGGAACCGCTTACCTGGGATTACGGAAATAGTTTTCAAAGCGCGGAGGACCCTGAACGTTCGGAGAGCTTGCAGATTGCCTACTTTTATAAATTCAGTTAGCAACCTGCAGAATCAGATTACAGTTATGTGCATAAAAACAACTGAAAGACAAAAAAGGGAGAAAATTAAAACGTCAAACAACCCAAACGATGTGCTTTTTGCTCCTTTAAAGGAATAGTTCACCAAAAATTTTTTATAAAAATGTTTAAAAATCAAAAAATATATTTTTTAAATCTGAATGGCTTTAGTTCTTCCGTGGCACATAAAAGAGGATTTTTCGCAGATGGTCACAGGGACTATTTTCTATACAATGAAAGTGAATGGGGACGAATGCTGCACAATTATTTAGCAAAATAACAAGAGAAATTCACACACAGTGTATAATACAGGGATTCAAACTTATTTGTCAACCAAACACATTTATATTATTTGTAAACAAATTTAAGTATTCATATTTTAAGTCATCCTGAAGTTAATATTTTTAATAATTTAACAACACATTTGCACATTTGGTTCTCAGTTAATGGTCACATGGCATGCATAAAATATTAAAATAAATAACAAATATTAAAATAAATGTATAATAGTTTATCTTTTGTAGTAAGTGTTTTATTTTGATTGCTTTTACAATTTAATTTTGGGGGGTTAAATTTAAAGTTTTTAACATCCCAATACACCCGTGACTTACTGGCAGCGGCTCCATCTGACGTCTCTGAGACATCCGGTTCAAGGACAAGCGGCCTGTTAAAGCTCGAGAAATAAAGCCATAAAGGCCAACGAGAAATAAGCACTTTATCACGGCACGGCTCACTGAGATTCATCTGAAACCGCTGGGATTTCGACAGAAATGCAGGTGTTTAAAGAGACAGTTCACCCAAAAATTACAATTCTGTCATCATTTACTCACCCTCAAGCTTTTACAAACCTGTCTGAGTTTTTTTTCGTGTGTGACATTTTGAAGAATGTTGGAAACCAAACAGTTGACGGTAGCCATTGACTTCCATAGGAGGGGAAACAAATACTATGGAAGTCAATGGCTACCAGCAACGTTTTGGTTACCAACAGTCTCCAAAATATATTTTCTTGTGTTCAACTGAAGAAAAAAAAACTCGTATAGGTGTGTAAAAACTTGAGGGTGAGTAATTGACATCATTTATATTTTTGGGTGAACTGTCCCTTTAAATGCTGCCGTAAGAGGCATAAACATCTTTTTGTTGAGCTGATGGCGAATCCTTTAAGATTTAAGTGGAAGAAACCGTGATTATGATTTACAGTGACAACATCATGAGCCGAACAACATGAATATGAAAGATGTAAACTTTAAGTATCATGAGAAAGTGCTTTGATATTTTCTAACAAAAGAGTTGATTGTGATATGAAAGTTGGCTGGAGGGAATCACTAACAATGAAGCATGCTGTTTATTTGACTCATGATTCACTGAACGAACTGTGCTAATCAGGCTTGTGGGTGGTTGGTAAATAATGTAAATACTGTAAGCACAAAAGTCAAAAAGTGTTTAGTGAATTTGCTTGACTGTAAGAACTGAAAACTTCATGCCCAGTCCAGTTCTTTATGTTTTTTGTTTGTTTGTTTTTTGAAAGAAACTGCATTTATTTGATCTGTTAAATCAGTAAAATATTATTAGAATTTAAAAGAACTGTTCTATTGTAATTTCATTTAAAATGTGGTTTATTCCTGTGATGCAAAGCTGGATTTTTTTACTGATTTTTTTCTTCTTCTCAGGATTCTTTGATTATTTTTTGTTAAAATTTTCTTCAAAATCTTTTCATCTTCTTTCAAAAGCTCAGCATTTATGTGAAATAGAAATGTTTTGTAACATTATAAATGTCTTTACAGTCACTTTTTATTAATTTAATGCATCCTTGATGAATAAAAGTATTAATTTAAAATGTTTTGGTTGTTTTTGGTGGAAGAGACATTGACTAACATTATAAGAGGACAAATAAACAAAATATAAATATATTATATATAATAAATAATTAATATAATTATGAATAAATGTATTAGTTATTATATTTACAATAAAATTTAATAAAATATGTAAAAGTGTAAAATATTCTTGTAGGTTTATTGTTGTGCTTTTTTAGTAATAAATTTTAATGAAGATGAATTAATTATAATTAAATTATAAATTAAATTATTAATTTTTTTATATTTAATTCTTATATATATATATATGTATATACGCACAAGTACTAAAGCCTTCTATAAGACTAAAAACAAGTAATGGCACCATTTAAAAAAATCTTTTACCATTTCTGTCTACACACAGGAATCTCTAAAAGTTTGTTCCCCCGGTTATTTCAGGTTTTACATTTTCTTTTTAAGTGACCAAGCCAATAACTGAGGTGAAAATGATATTATTGGATGTGAACGGCACTCAGTGACACATTCACATGATGCTGTGTCTCCAGGGAACGCATCCGCATCCACGCTCTCCTCTGTTGCCATGGCGACGCGTGTTTCGGGCTCGGGGTCAAGGACGGGGCAAGCGCTCATAACAATTAATCACAAATATAGACCCACTGCCTTTTCCAGTTCTAGCATCAGCGGGTCAAGCAGCTGAGATTAGGTTATTACAGCTTATTGTTTCATTATCTCTGTAGCTCTGAGTCCTCAAACAAGCCAATCCCGAGGAGCTGTGATTACGACTGGGCGGCACCACCAACGTCATCCATCACGCTAAAAGCAATACTATATGTGGTAATGGGAAAATATCATCATTGAATGATTTTTTTTAAATAGCTAATAATGTGGTAAGCACTTTTTTTTTTTTTGATAACGTAGTGAATAAAATTAAATAATTTCTCTTTTAGTTTTTAGGAATTCCTCTTTTTGGTATTTAGAATTTCTAATAAATTTCACAAATAATTACAAAGAGACCGCAACTGACACACTGAATTAAAATCGAAATTTAGAAATAGAAAGACTGAAATAGTATTTAAAATTTTTGTTTTTATTTTTTATTTTTAGGGTCTCATTCAGAGTAAATTCACACAATGAAAAAAATCTAATGTGGGATTTACTTTTAAACAATTTTCACTCAGAAATCACTAGTACATTTCACAAATAATTACAAATTAATAGCAAGTGACAAATTTAAATGTTTTATTTTATTAATATTATTTTATTTAATATTATTTGAACCATACTCCAATACCCTTTGTTTTATTTAAAATGTTATTTAATTAAATTAATTAATTAATTTATTTATTTTTTTCAGTATAATGATGTGGTAATATTTATTTTTAGATAATATAACGAATTAAGTAATTTATTTTTATTTTTATCTTTTTTACATAAACTCTCTTTTGTTTTTAGGTTCTAACGCACAGTACATTTATACCCTGAATTTGACTGTAGGATTAAAAAAAAAATTCCACTCATAACAAATTCTCTTTTCATTTTAGGGTCCGATCCAGAGTAAATTCACAAACAGAAAAAAGCACTGTAGGATTGACTTATTTCACTCATAAATCGCTAGTAAATTTCATAAATGATTACAATTTTTAGTGTCTAAAATCCACAGTACATTTTTTGTAGGATTTACTCTAGGATTTAAACCATTTCCACTCAGTAATTGCTAGTGATTTCTCTTTTTGCTTTTAGGGTGTAATCACACATGAAGAGGTCAAAGGGGTCATAAACCATGAAATGATAACTTACGCCATAACAATCACGCTGAAGTCCAGGCAGTTCCAGGGGTCCCTCAGGAAGGTGAAGGGGTTGATGCAGAAGCCCCGCGCCAGGATCTTTATCAACGACTCAAACGTGTAAATGCCAGTGAACGTGTACCTGAGCGGAAGAGAAAACGGAGGGATGCACAGAGATTCAGATTGCGAGGAATCAAAGAAATCCCCCCGGATGACAAACAGAGATCATGAACGGAGACGGGACACAAACATGAAGCACATTCACAGTCCAGCAGCCCCTGTGACATGAATGACAGGCGTGTTTGACATCAAGTCGCTCCTTAATGAACTGCTGGTCATCATCAACATTAAAATCCAGCGCGAGAGACCCTCCAGCAGAGCGGATGGTGACCGGGTGAGAGATGCAGCATTCTGGAGTGTTTCTCTTTTCGTCTTTCTCTTCCTAGTTTGACTCAGCTCAGTGTATTTGTGAGTAGATCTGGTTTTGGTCTGTATCGTACCTCTCGTCACATCTGAGTCTCGTGCAATCAACGTGCATTCGTTAATGTGCCTTTTATTATTAATTGCATCACTTTCACAAACAGGCCCACACGGAATCCACACGGAATTCAAATCTGGGCCTGTTCATGAGATGCAAAATATTCCTACATACATACAGTGGCCCTAACACGTGTTTACATACTTTTTAGCAACACTTAAAAATATATGCATGTCATTGCATTATACAAGAAAAAACAAGTGATGTTTAAATAGCATTTACATTCGCGCACATATGTCTGTGTTGTTATTGTTTAAAACTAATATTTTTTGTTAATTTGATATTAACAAAATAATTTTATTATTATTTATAATTAAATATTATTTATTTATTTAAAAATGATCTCTCTCTCTCTCTCTCTCTCTCTCTCTCTCTCTCTCTCTCTAACTGACAGACGACCGGACGATGAGTAAACCGAGAGCTGCACATGAGCGCGGCAAACACACAAGCAGAGAGAGACAGAGATACATGAGCTGAAGAAGAGCCGGCAAAACGACAGAGTGAGAGAATGATACGCTTATTACAGGCAACCCATCAAACCATACAGAGAGAGAGAGAGAGAGAGAGAGAGAGAGAGAGAGATACACAGACAGATACAGATACAGATATAGATATAGATACAGACATAAACAGACAGACAGACATAGATAGATAGATAGATAGATAGATAGATAGATAGATAGATAGATAGATAGATAGATAGATAGA
>NW_015505900.1:344203-347159 GCF_001515645.1 Sinocyclocheilus grahami
AGATAGATAGATAGATAGATAGATAGATAGATAGATAGATAGATAGATAGATAGATAGATAGATAGATAGATAGATAGATAGATAGATAGATAGATAGAGAGATAGATTTAACCCATGTTCTTTTGCAAAAAAAACACTATTGTCCAAATTCATGTGAGGGTTAATTTCTTTTATAATTGCCTTTATATTCCTTTGACAACATTCCCTTTAATGAATCTTTCTGGTGCCAGTTACTGTCGCTTTAAGACATCCATACCATGAGTTCATTCCGCATGGCAAAGGTGCAAAATCAGCACAGTCATGGTTCCGGTGCAGTCAGATCATTAACTTACTTGCTAATTGAGGTTGACAAGCCAGCAAACACCTGGCAAAGCTTTACGTCGGAACAAATAGGGTACATTTCAGAGGTCAGAGGTCAGAGGTCAGTACACTGAGAGAGAGCTAGGAGACAGGAAAAAGAGGAAGTACAGGAACGCTGCAGAAGAAGACGAGAGCGATACTCACTCGACGTATTTGGCCCACTGCGCGGGTTCAGACATGGCCATGAAGCAGCAGTTGGTCAAAATAGTGCACATAATGAAAAGACTGAATAAAGTGCAACCGGTTAAGGACAACAGTAAAAAATATGAACATTATCCACTTTTTTTCCCATAGAAAAACAATGAAAACTACCATAATGGGATCAAATGGAGAGCAAATGACGATTTTTGCTTCTCAGATGTTTCTCCTGAACAAGTGACCTCTGTAATAATTAATAATGGCTCAAACTGTGCTCAGATTTGTCAAGATACCAACATTTGTAAGTCATAGATCTCATTATGGATAATAATCAGAGCTGATCCACATTCATTTTATAGCTCTATATTCTTACTGTACTACTAATGATTAATTTGTGTGTTTTTATTGCCAAAAATATTTCATTTTTGAAAGAAACAATCTTCTCTCTCTCTCTCTCTATATATATAAAACATTTAATATTTAATAAAATAACAAAAACTAAAAAGTCATTTTGCTGTATTTTTATGATACAATTTTAATAATTTTTTGTCTTTTTTTAAATATATATATGTCTATAAATAAAATAGTTGTTAATTTTAAAAATATTGAAAAAAATCAATTATTTCATTTTGATTTAGTTAAACTTGATGTACTAAAATAACTCAAAATAAATCTGTGTGTGATTGGCATTACTTCATCATTTAAATTCTATAAGTGATTATTTAATGAACAGGTGATCATAACACATAAAGTGAAAGGATGATTTCATGACAGGTTTTTCATGCAGACTAAACGCTCGTATCAGCTGCTTTTCTTCCACATGACGCTGAAAATGAAGAACACCTACCATGTTTTATTTTGGTCTTCGTACACTTTAAGAAGCTCTTTAAGGCGTCCGTGTACTTCACACTAATTATGCCCACGACGTCCTAACATCTGAACTTTTATCTTCAGATGGTTTCTCATTTGACTTCTGATGCTGACGGATTGATCGACGGCGCGTCTCCGTTTCATCTCGTGGACGATGTTCACTCGATGGCTTTATAAATGGACAGTAATGAGTGCAATTATGGTTAAAAGGTTAAAGATTCGTTCTCTAGTGCTGTACAGGTATTGCTCTCTTGTGCTTCAGCTGCTTTTGCCGTTTCCAGAGCGAGTCGTGACGGTGAAACAAGACGTCCTGAACATCTCATAAAGTGACTCACATACATTTACAATACAGCTGAATACAGCCCAGATCTGACATGTGAGGAATTCGTCTGGGAATTTTAATACTAAATATCCAATTGAATATGACATTTCCAATGAATTCATAAAGTTGCTCATTATGGATAATAATCAGAGCTGATCCACATTCATTTTCTAGCTCTATATTCTTACTGTACTACTAATGATTAATTTGTGTGTTTTTATTGCCAAAAATATTTCATTTTTGAAAGAAACAATCTTCTCTCTCTCTCTCTCTATATATATAAAACATTTAATATTTAATAAAATAACAAAAACTAAAAAGTCATTTTGCTGTATTTTTATGATACAATTTTAATAATTTTTTGTCTTTTTTTAAATATATATATGTCTATAAATAAAATAGTTGTTAATTTTAAAAATATTGAAAAAAATCAATTATTTCATTTTGATTTAGTTAAACTTGATGTACTAAAATAACTCAAAATAAATCTGTGTGTGATTGGCATTACTTCATCATTTAAATTCTATAAGTGATTATTTAATGAACAGGTGATCATAACACATAAAGTGAAAGGATGATTTCATGACAGGTTTTTCATGCAGACTAAACGCTCGTATCAGCTGCTTTTCTTCCACATGACGCTGAAAATGAAGAACACCTACCATGTTTTATTTTGGTCTTCGTACACTTTAAGAAGCTCTTTAAGGCGTCCGTGTACTTCACACTAATTATGCCCACGACGTCCTAACATCTGAACTTTTATCTTCAGATGGTTTCTCATTTGACTTCTGATGCTGACGGATTGATCGACGGCGCGTCTCCGTTTCATCTCGTGGACGATGTTCACTCGATGGCTTTATAAATGGACAGTAATGAGTGCAATTATGGTTAAAAGGTTAAAGATTCGTTCTCTAGTGCTGTACAGGTATTGCTCTCTTGTGCTTCAGCTGCTTTTGCCGTTTCCAGAGCGAGTCGTGACGGTGAAACAAGACGTCCTGAACATCTCATAAAGTGACTCACATACATTTACAATACAGCTGAATACAGCCCAGATCTGACATGTGAGGAATTCGTCTGGGAATTTTAATACTAAATATCCAATTGAATATGACATTTCCAATGAATTCATAAAGTTGGCAATTATTGGGAATTATTTCCAGCATTTACAAGTTGCAGTTAAATTTGCAATTATGGTCTGGACCACTTATATATATATATATATATATATATATATATATATATATATATATATTTAATAATATATT
>NW_015505900.1:347291-354577 GCF_001515645.1 Sinocyclocheilus grahami
GACCACTTATATATATATATATATATAAATTTAATAAAATATTTTTATTTGTAATCTATAATTTCTATATTTTATTCTATAAAATCTATATTTTAACATAATTTTTTAAACATATTTTAACATCAATTAAAAATAAATCATTATTATTATTATTATTAATTTATTCATTGTTATTTTATTATTTATGATTTTATTCTGTATATATTTATTCATTTACATATTTATTTTATAATGCATTTATATTTTATATATATACATATAGATATATAATACAAATAAATAAATCATATACAGTTCATACATACAGAAATGCAATCTCGTTCTAGTGTTAATATCTATATATCTATATATATATATATATATATATAGATAAGATTGAATTATATATTTTTATTTTAAATGAACATTATATATATATGGACAAGGAAATTTCTTTTCTCATCACTTCATATACATATTCATATATATACAGTATGTGTGTGAATATGTATATGAAGTGATGAGCAAAGACATGTATTGTTGTGCTGGGTAGCTCCGCCCACAGTGAAATCTCATTGGTCCAAAATCCTGACGCTTTATATTCAACATCAAACATGTTCTGATTGGCTGAGATTGTTGCTTTCAGTGTGAATGGATGAATTGCTCGTCATCATTAGACACTTCTTGTTATCTTAAATGTATTCGAGAGCTGAACTTTCCATCTTCTGTGACAATCAAGTCCTGCGATACACAACAACAGGCCGTCAGTTCTGGGAAAAGCCTCCGGAGTCTCCTGTTGTGTAGCTGTTTCGCTCTCTGATAGGCCGCTTCTGATTGATTTTAATAATGAGCTCAATCACTTGACTGTGTTCGGCCGTCTCTCTCGCTGACTGCGTCGCATGAATGCGCTCTTGTGCCGCTGCTTAATCAAACATGTTTCCTGGCTCCGGCTCTCGCGGGAAATCTGCTATAAGCTCGGATGTGTGGCGTCTGTGTGGGCGCCTGAACCGCTCGAATGCATCGCACAAACACATATGAGTCGCCACAGGTGGCCTCTTGCCCTTCAACACACTTCTGCTGGAGTCTGTGTCATACTGCAGACCAGGGGTTTTCAAGTGAGGGCCCCAAGGTAGCCGAAGAGTTTAGAGAGCCACAGTGTAAAAAAAAAATTTTTTTATAAAAAAAAAAAAAAAAAAAAGGAGCCTGACCAGACATATTAACAGACATTCATTCAAATTAAAATGTTTATCGCATCAATTTTGCATTGTATATTTGTTGTTTTGGTGTGAACAGGCTTTAAGACTGCCTTTGAATGTTTCGTGCCGCTGCTTAATCAAACATGTTTCCTGGCTCCGGCTCTCGTGGGAAATCTGCTATAAGCTCGGATGTGTGGCGTCTGTGGCGCCTGAACCGCTCGAATGCATCGCACAAACACATATGAGTCGCCACAGGTGGCCTCTTGCCCTTCAACACACTTCTGCTGGAGTCTGTGTCATACTGCAGACCAGGGGTTTTCAAGTGAGGGCCCCAAGGGAGCCGAAGAGTTTAGAGAGCCACAGTGTAAAAAAAAATTTTTTTTATAAAAAAAAAAAATAAATAAATATACATTTAGAATAAATATATTAAATACATGAATAATATAAATAAAAAATTAAAAAACAAATAAAAAAGAATAAAATCAATAAATAATTAAAAAATATTTAAAATAAATAATTAAAAAATGATTTAAAATGAATGGATACATACAAAAGTAAATAAATAAAAAATGGATATAAAGAAACTAAAATAAAATTAGAATAAAATCAATAAGTAAATAATACAAATAGATTTCAAATAAATAAGTTAAAATAAATAAAACAATTAGCGTAAAATTGAAAATATGGAATATAATAAAATAAAATAAATAAATAAAATATGGAATAAATAAATAAATAACAAAATAGATTAAAATAAATAAATAATACAAATTAGATTAAAATCAATAAGCAGTAAAATAGATTTAAGAGAAATTAAATGAATAATAAAAATAAATAATCCAAATTAGATTAATTAAATATTAATTTGATTTAAAATAAATAATAATCAGAATACAATCAATAAAATACAAATTAAAATAAATAGATTGCTATAAACAAATAATTTTTTAAAATTTGATTAAAATCAGTAAATAATAAAAGGATTTAAAATAAATTAATAAAATAATATAACAATAATAATACAAATTAAAATAAATATATAATGATTTTAAATAAATAAATAAATGTTTTAAAATAAATAATTAAATGGATTAAAATAAATAATAAAAATAGATTTAAATATGGCCCAATGTACAATAATAATATAAAGGATTTTTTCAATTAGATTTTTCATAGGTATTTTACACATATTTTGAATTATGCATTGAATTATGTTGTATTTTAGGGTTGAAGGAAATCTCCTGGTAACGGAAAATGCACTGGTAATTTTCTGCCAGGACTTACAATGTAACAAAAACTAAATATAATATTTAATATTTAATGGAAAGAATATTTGATATATTTATAAAATAATTTCAGGATGAGGGTCCCTCGCACCCATGTTCATCTAAAGGCTTGAAAAGCCCTGTGTTAGACAGTACGTCAGCGGAGTATGTGTGGCTGTATATCAGACGAGGCCACACTGATGCCAGTATCGTGCGGCTGGGTGCACGGCGGCCTGTCGGACCCTAAAAGGGGTGTGAGGTGAAGCGGAGGCGCAGTCGACCGGTGCAACACCTTCACTGCGAGCCTCTTCACCTGCTTATCAACTCCACAAGAGCGAAGCGTCCACGAGCCCGGTCTCTGAACACCTCGCACCGGGGTATTTTTAGCAGGAGTGCGGACAGAGCTCTGGGAAAACAGCCAGCTGAACTTGGCTTTGTTGGAGCAAACCCTCAGACGTGGCATAGCCTCTGAAAGTCAGACAGTTCCCTGACGTCAAGAGGCTGATCGCTCTTGTACTGTACGGTTGTCTACGTTCAACTCTGTACCAGATCTTTCACTAAAAAGTCTTAATAGACACAAACGAGTCGACAGTTGACGTACAGAAACACCGTGTCCGAACTAGAGGCAATGCAATAAATGCATTTTATAATTCTGCAGCGTTGCACTGAGTAGCCCCGCCCACCGTGAAATCTGATTGGTTGAACACTAAACATCAAATATATTCTGATTGGCTGTGATTGTGTCGCATTGCACAGAAGTCTGGAACAGTGACATTTTGATACCTTTGAGATAGTATTACAATTTTAATATTTTGAATTGGTTTTTATTTTTACATTTTTATTTTAGCTAAAGTTTTAGTAATTGTATTGTGTATTTTTGTCAGTTTTTTTCATATGTATTTTTATTTATTTTTAAAATTTTTATTTCATTTTTATTTTTAGTTATTTTAGTACTTCAACTTAAACTAAATAAGAAATCTTGCCTTGGCAAAAAATAAAATAAAATTAAATTAAATAAATAAGATTATTTATTTTCAGCCAAATAGCTGAAATGGCAAAAAGCTTTTTATAAAATAAAATAAAATAAAAAAAATGTAAAAAAAAATTTTAAGCAAGAAAATGTGTGGGTTATAATTTTATAAAAAAAAATTTTTTTAGGTTTTAGTTTCAGTCAACTACAATATCCCTAGTTTGGAAACCCACGTCTGCTTAGGATACAGTAAAAATGTATAATTTATATAATTATTGTGGATTGAATAGCTCGAATAATCTGCTTTTGGTGAGAAGTATCTGACTTTGATTGTAAACTTTCTTCCATTTGCTCTCCATGTATTCTCATTGCTATCTACAAGAAACAAATGAGATAATTTGTATTTTTCTAAGCTGGTTATGTCATGCATTTTTCCTTCTTGCTGAAAGTTTAGGCTCCTGACTTTAAAAATAAATGCACAATATCTTTATCTTACAACAAAGCATCAGAAATGCTGTTATATTCCTCATACTGTAGTTGTTGGTATATAAACGCTCATTCACAATCAGTGCAGACGTGCAGAACTCAGCGTGTCACCTTCAGCGGCAGCAGAAAGGATATGAGTGTACTAAAATCCTTATTGATGCTCTTCTAACGAGATGAAAAGGGCTAAAAATATAGAGTGCAGACGTGGCACTAAACCGGAAGATGGCCTTCCCTTTGTTCAGTACTATAAAAGTCTGTTGAGAAAGAAGAGAAAGGTTAGTTAGCGCGACAAAAACTCAGCAGTGACATTTAATATCAAACACAACATGAACCTCAAACATTTCTGAAACACGAGCGGGAGGAATTTCTGTAAATGGCTTATTGAACCATATGCACAATATGCTCCTGTTTCATAAATGATGCCCAATATGATGCCCGCTTCTGGAAATTTATATTTGCAACACATTTCAAGAGGACATAAAACGTTTTTCAAATTTTCAAAATAAGTCTTATACATTTATTGATCAAAAATCTGTGTAAAAATAGATAGATAATCAAACAGATCGAATAGATACAAAATCAATTACGATTAATAAATGCATAAATAAAAATACAATTAAACTAACTAAATAAATAGATTAAAACAAACAAGCAAAGAAGCAAACAATAGGGAGAAAGTGATTAAAATCAATCATTAAATAATACAAAATAAATATAAAATAAATACATAAAAACTAGATTTCAAATAAACAGATTAACATAAATTAATTAATTAATTAATTTAGAATTAAATAATTAAATAACAATTACATTTTAAAACAAACAAATGAATAAAATCTATAAATTAATATAAAAAAATCAATATAATAAAATCAATAAATAATACCAATTAGATTTTAAATACATAAATCCATTACAAATGGTAATAAATCTGATTACAATCCAAAATAACTGTTATCTATTTGAATATATTTTCAATATAAAATGTGACCCTGGAGCACAAAACCAGTCATAAGGGTACATTTTACAAAATTGAGATTTATGCATCATCTGAAAGCTGAATAAATAGCTTTCCATTGATGTATGGTTTGTTAGGATCGGACAATATTTGGAAATCTGGAATCTGAGGGTGCAAAAAAATCTAAATATTGAGAAAATCATCTTTAAAGTTGTTCAAATTAAGTTCTTAGCAATGCATATTACTAATCAAACATTCAGTTTTAATGTAGGACATTTACAAAAACATCTTCATGGAACATGATCTTTACTTAATATCCTAATGATTTTTGGCATAAAAGAGAAATGTATAATTGTGACCCATACAATGTATTGTTGGCTATTGCTACAAATATCCCCCAGCGACTCAACACTGCTTTTGTGCTGCAGGGTCACAAATATAATTTATTCCTGTGGTCAGTTTTCAGTGTCACATGATCCTTCAGAATTCATTCTGATACATTTGATTTCTCCGCGTTCTCTGATGAATAGAATGTTCAAAAACAGCACTTATCTGAAATCTAAATCTTTTGTTACATTATAAATGTCACTTTTGATCATTCTAATGTATCCTTGGCTGAGCAACACTACCGATTTCTCTCAAACAAAGAACATTTTCTGTGATGAGGATATTCAAACAAGCTGTAATTATAATGATAAAGCAGGAAGCGATGCTCGGGAGTGCAAACAGCACACAAATACATTACAGCGGGGCTCAGCGGGAGGATCGGCGCTCTCGGGGGACTCCTGTCTGTCACCATGGTGGACTCCAGCGGGAGCGTTTCTCTCCCCGCGCGGCACAAACACGCCTCACGGTTGCCCAGGATTCATGGCCCCCTCGCAGACCTCGAGTTACACCATCTCCCCATCACATAAATAATGCGAGGAGTCACGGCGCAAAGAATAATTGCAGGCGGGCGGCATCAGGGTCAACATATTTTATTGCATGGCATCTTTGCTACAGAGGGAGTCTTTCTCAGCGCTCCGGCGCGTGGCCTTTGTAACCTCTGCAAATAGCTGGCTTTCTCTGCCCTTATGTTCTCTATTCTTACGTAACATCTAGGTCAGGTTTGCCTGTGTTTGTTTCCACTTTCCTCTGGGGTATCATCTGCCAACTGCAGGTCCACATGAGCGGATCTGGAGAGGGCAGAGGGAAATCCAAGCCAAACGCTGCCCTCGCTGTGGATTTGAGAAGTAAATACATGCACCACGATGTTCAAGCAATAGTTCGGCCAAAAATGAAACGTCTGTCATCATCTCTGCTCAAAACACAAAAGCAGTTATCGAGTAGATCTGCCAAGCTTTCGATGAGATTTGAGCAATGTTGTCAGAATTGCAGTCACTCGAAGCTATCATATGAATTCAGAAGATGTGTAATATAGTGCACTAGATGCTGATTAGTTTAAAAGACCGAGTTTAGTTTATCGATTGGACTGCACTGATACAAAGAACAAAATTTGAACTGAATTGATCATCTGTAGAGCTGCTTTACAGCCAAAACAGAATTTGTTATATGACTGACGAACTTTATAACAATATGTAATAAAATAAAATAATTAATTAAAAAAATATAGATCAAAAACCCATAAAAATATACAATATTATGAAATATTATTAGGAGTCATTCTATGCGAATACATTGTAGAATGTAATTTATTTCTGTGATCAAAGCTGTATTTTTAGCATCATTACTGCAGTCTTCAGTGTCACATGATCCTATTCGAATTCCTTTGATACATTTGCTACATCTGATACGTTTGAAATAATTATATGATACATTTGAAAGCATTTATTTGAAACAGAAATCTTTTGTTACATTATAAATGTCACTTCTGATCAATTGAAATTTGGCTTTGTTTCATATTTGACATTGTTATCGAACACTGAACTGAATTGATCTGAATGACACTATTGTCGTCTGTACGGTTGAAATTGAACTCGTTTAAAAATAAATGAACTTTGCAAATGGACTGAATTGAATTGACACTTAACTCAATAATGTAGAGCTGCTTTACTTTATAGAATTGGTTTTATAACTGATGAATTTTACAACATTTTCCTGTTCATTGCTGTGATATGGAGGGCCAAACCTGCAGAAATGATAAATAAATAAATGTAATAATAGGAAAGAAAATAAAGGGGAAAAATGACTTAATAAAACAAATACAATTCATTTTTTTTATTAAATTTAGTATAATAAATTATTATTATTTTGTAGTACTTTTTTCCCTTTATTAATTATTTTCTGTTTTTATTTTTTAGATGTATTAAATATATCTATGTGTGTGTATATATATCTAAATATGTGTGTGTGTGTGTGTGTGCATGAGTGAGTGTGTGTGGGTGTGTGGGTGTGTGAGTGAGTGAGTGAGTGTGTGTGTGTGAGAGTGTGTG
>NW_015505900.1:354749-357306 GCF_001515645.1 Sinocyclocheilus grahami
GTGTGTGTGTGTGTGCATGTGTGAGTGTGTGTGTGTGTGTGTGTGTGCATGAGTGAGTGTGTGTGTGAGTGTGTGCATGAGTGAGTGTGTGTGTGTGCATGAGTGAGTGTGTGTGTGTGTGTGTGTGTGTGTGTGTGGGTGGATGTGTGTGTGTGTGCATGAGTGAGTGTGTGTGTGTGGGTGTGTGTGTGGGTGTGTGAGTGTGAGTGAGTGTGTGTGTGTGTGCATGAGTGAGTGTGTGTCGGTGTTTGAAGGCATGCAAACACAAAATATAGATTACTATATACAAGGTACTTCTATGTACCATGTAGGTACTAATATGTACTTTTAAGGTACTGATATGCACCCTTTAGGGGTAAAAAGGTACAAAAGTGTAATGCCCCAGTGACAGCTTTTGTACCTTTTTTCTGAGATTGTACTGTACATCAACATAATGGTGAGTGAATGACAGCAGTTTTATATTGGAATGAATTAACTTCAGTGAAACGCTTCTCTTCTTGGGTTTGTCCTTTATCACTCAGAGCTCGACAGTGTCATAAAGCGCACTTAATACACTGACAAACCAGAGAAGTGTGAGAGCCACGTGGAAACATAGTGATCATTTTTCACGAGGACTACAGAAGGAGTGCATGAATGACAAGTCAAACCAGAAACATAAAGCAATGTTATGAGCCGAGATTAATTTTAAGTTACAGTTATTAACATTATTAAATTACTGACGTCTGAGATTTCATTGATAGAAGTGTTTATTGTCTGGATGTGGCTGTTATGTGAGGTCATGCACTCCGGATGCAAACTAATCCCATCCGAAAAGGGAAAATAAGTGTCGGCTTGCAAAAATATCAAAGGGCAGGGCCAAACTTTAATAGAAGGAGTCCTGTTAAGTGTCAATTCATCTTTCTTAGCATTAGCCACCGGCTTAGGAAAGCCTAAACAGTGCACATTTCCTCACCGAAAAATGGCATTTAAAGAGTTTTGAGTCAAAACCTTTAGCTGAAATCCATAGAAATGGAGATTTGTGTGCTTGTGGAAGCAAACGCAGCAGCGGTGGCATTAACAGCGGCTCACTGACTCACGCTATTCATCTGTCTGCTATTCCTGCAGCTCTCTGATTCAGTGCAAACACATCAGCCGCCCTTTACTGACGCTCATTGTTAGGTTTTGTTTTTTGCAAATATTTAAACCTTTCTGGGACCTTGCGAACAGACATTCAGGGGATGTTTCTGATCTCGAGCGTCTGTGAATCTGCCGGTAAAAATGTACAGATCGAACACATAACCACTAATCTCATTATCGCAGAGGGAGTCAATTATGCTGTCTCATTCTTGCCTAACGCAGCATCGTTTGCAGAAAATGCAATCGCAGAATGCATCGTGACAAGCTCAGTTATCCATAAATCCAAAACATTTTTATTCAGTTGTGAACAACATAGATAAAACAGTTGAAAATTGAATATATTACCCATTGTGTGCGCAATTCATGTTTATTAAAAACTAGCTAAAACAAGCTTGAAATCAATTGTGGATCGAGCTTCTTGTGAATTTCACATGAGAAACACTTAATGCATGACACATAGTTTGCAATGAGGTTCCATTTCAGTAAAGATATTGCCTTAAAACGTAGCTAAAATAAATAATAACGAATTGTACAACTGCTATAAGTATATCCAACCTCAATACATATAGTACAAAGTTGGATATATAAGCATGTCTAACTCTGCACAGTACTCTCACGTAAAGCAATGTATAGCTAATATCAGCTGAGTGATTGTTTATATTGTCACAAAATGTAACTATATTATTGCCCAGCTGTTAATATAAACTTGGATATACATAAAGCGATATATACTGTATATAACAAATCTCAGCTGTGTGATTGTACTTATTGTTGCAAAATGTAACTATATTATTGCCCAGCTGTTAATATAAACTTGGATATACATAAAGCGATATATACTGTATATAACAAATCTCAGCTGTGTGATTGTACTTATTGTTGCAAAATGTAACTATATTATTGCCCAGCTGTTAATATAAACTTGGATATACATAAAGCGATATATACTGTATATAACAAATCTCAGCTGTGTGATTGTACTTATTGTTGCAAAATGTATCTATATTTCCAGCCAGCAACAGTATATATATATATATATATATATATATATATATATATTATATCCAACTTTATCTGCATACATACAGTACACAAAGCATTATAAGTGTTTGATCACCACATTTGAGTGATCATTGCAAAAAAAGTGTTTATGTATATATATTCTGTTTATGTATATACTGTATTATATATACATATATATATATATTTATATAGTACCAGTCAAATGTTTGGACACACGAATGGGAAAGTGACCAAACTTTTGACTGGTACTGTACTATAATATACACAAAGAATATCGGCCGATATATCGGTATCAGCCTTTTTTTCTACTCCCTAATATCGGTATCGGTTTCAGCCCCAAAAAACCCATATCGGTTGGGCTCTAGTATAAATATAACCAACTTCATCCGCATCCATATTCATATAAAGCGATATATAT
>NW_015505900.1:357547-382376 GCF_001515645.1 Sinocyclocheilus grahami
GTATGTATGTATGTGACCCTGCAAACCCAGCAGTTTTCTACATAAAATCATCCTTCATAAAGATGTAGAACATTATGTGAAAATATAACCTTTATATTTTTTAATATTGACTGAGTAAGGCCATGTCAAAGATTGAAATCATAGTGAAATTAATCAATTAATGGTTGAAATTTAAATTTTGATGCTTGTTATCTCATAATTAGATTTTGTGACTTTAGCCTGGAATAAAGAAATTAGGATATTATCAACAGTACCATCATGATTTTCTGTAAAGCTTGATGTGATTTGGCTAAAGGCACTTTGCTGGGTTTCAGAACTGAATCTTTATCTGTAAAGGACTGTATATCTTCTACAGGTCTGCTGTGGTGCCGATCACTCACTCTCTTGTTGTGGAAGTAAAACGGATCGATGTCCTCCAGAGGGACGCCCACCAGTCCAGGAGGAATGTCTCCAAAGATGCGCGGGAGCTGCTTTCCGGCCTCCAGGTAGAAAAAAGCATTTTTTTCAAGTTTTTCTTTTCAAAGTCTGCATGGCTATAACTCAAGAAGTATTAAAGATATCTTAATATCCTTTTAGAAGTGAGTTCTTAATCAACTTTTCTTTTAGCATCCTCATTTTTTACACCCTATATGATTCATATTCAGAGATACTGGGATCTCAATGTGACTCCAAGAGTAAATATTTGAAGACTGGAGTAACGGCTGCCGAAAATTCAGCTTTGCATCACAGAACTATATTTTAAAATATATTCAAACAGAAAACAGTTATTTTACATTTTAATGATATTTCACAATATTACTTTCTTACTGTATTTTTGATCAAAAAAATAAATGCAGCCTTGGTGAGCAAGAGGTTTCTTTCAAAACACTAAGAATCTTAATGACCAGTAGTGTATGAAATATGAAATTTAATGTCAGACCTTGGTATATACAGTATATAGAGTTTGAGAAATTAAGATATTTCTTTTTGAATATCTAGAGGAAGTTAAATGGGTTTATTTCTCAGGAGAAACATTTTTGCGAAACATCAATTGATTAAGAGAAAGTGCATACAATGTCCAATTCTAGAAAAATTGTCTGAGGTTATCCTAATCTTAAGAGGTTGTTTATTATGATTCTTCTCAAGTTTTCTTTTTAGAACAATTATAAGGAAAACAAAGGTTTGGGATTGCACGATATTCTGAACTTTCTTCATAAGTTAGAAAATAAGAAGAAAATAACTGGTAAAAGAATAAAATAATTAAATAAAAGAAAGTTTTGGGGATCCTTTAGCAAAAGACCAGTTGCTCTCCATTATCGCCTGAGAAACAACTTGTTATGCAAACTCCACGATCTTCACTGCTAGTAATTATTTTCATGAAGCCATTGTTCTGGGTTTGATCTTTATGTTTTGAGTCATCGCTGAGAGTGTTTCGAACCAACGCGACAACCTCTCTGACGACACGAATACAACTGATGCTGCTGCGGGTCTCGAGCATGTCTGTAAATAAGAAGATACTATTCTCCACATCAGACGTGCAACCCGGAGTGAAACTGCGAGTGTCTTAACGCAGATCGGACCATCTTTTCCTCCGTTCGATTGGACGAGAGATCATTTCTCATCTGTTCAAGCATGCGGTGTGGAACATCTGCAGCTGAACCTCAGAAATCCCAGCTATGTTTGAGCTCAAACAATGGCACATAGCTTCAACAAGTGGCTCCTTCAAACCTGAACCAGATGTTTAGTCTAAACCTTCAGCTCTCATAGAGCTCTCATACAGACCATTCGATGGTAGAAATGTCTCAGATGCTAGAGATTTTGCTATACCACAGTGTTTACATGGCTATTTTAGTTTTTAGTAATATCTAGAATTAGCTTTTGTCTTTATATTTTAAGTTTTTAGTAATTTTGTTGTGTTTTTGTCGCTGTTTAATAGTTTTTTTGTACTATTCAGGTTTAAATTGTTTTTTTCTCCAGTTAGTAATTTTAGTGCTTTAGCTTTTTTAACTTATAAAAAATATATAATAAATTCATAATATTTCTTACTTTTGTTCTACTGTTTTGTTTTATTATTTTAATTTACTTTAATGGTAACATTTTACAATAAAGTTCCATTTGTTAACATTAGTTAACTACATCAGTTAGCATGAACTAATAATTAAAAATATTTCTAAAGCATTTATTAATCATATTTAATGTTAATTTCAACATTTACTAATACACTATTAAAATCAGAAATGGTTTAATTGTTTGATAATTTAATAGACCTGAGCTAACTAAAAATAAACTAATAATAATAATAATTATTATTATTATTATTATTATTATTAAATACTAAAACATATGTTTAGCTCATTTTTATTTAATGATATTTGATGCATTAACCATTAATGGGACCTTAAGTGTTACCATTTCAATTAACAAAAATGTTTTATTATTTTTAACAGGCTTCAATTACGTCATCCAATCTGAATGTAAAGACTTGCAAAAAATTATTTTGTTCCTCAGTATTTTTTGTCTTACAAATATCTAAATGTTCGTAAATCAAGATACAACTTGAGAAGCAAAATGACGTAACATACAGTATTATTTTCTGGAAAATGCATTTAAATTAAGTGACTATGATTAAAACAAGAACAGAAATGTCTGCCAGTGGGGTCAGAAAAATAAACTAGTTTTCCCTTTAAATTAAAATCATTTGTTCTTGTTTTAAGCATACACTGGCAAAATTTGAATATGTGAAGTCATTTTGCTTCTCGGGTAAATGGATCTTGATTTAAGAATGTTTAGATGTTTGCACTGGAAAACAACAAGACAGAAATACTGAGCAAGAACATCACGTTTGAAACCATAAAAAACACACGTTAGCAATCACATACAAACACCACTAACATTGTCTTTCTTAACTTTAATACTGTATTACATACGGACTCATTCATGAGCAGCGAATGTTCTGGCACTCCTGGGAACGAGGGGTTAACCAGATTTGGGTAAGAGCTCCTGTCTTTCCTCAGCATAGTCCCACTCTTTATTTCCATACCATTTGAGGAGCGCGCCGCCCGGAAGGCCGTCGAGCCACATTGTGTCCAGCCGAACTGAACAAACACTCAACACACTGGAATTGTTTTGTGGCCTCGCAGCAGTATTTCTGACTGCGGTTTCTCCTTTGAGAGCCAGCGAACCCTGCAGCGCCCTGCTTTCACAGATCTGAGCCACTCCGGCTCCTTCTGCGACCCTGAATCTCACACACACATATACACACACACACACACACACACTGACTCACACACGCACACACACACACTCAGACACGATATATTATTAATATATAAATAATATTAATATAGCAATAAGAATATAATATATTAATAATTATTATTAATTATTTTTGTATTTTATTATTATTTTTATTTTATCCAAGCTTTTTATCTAAAATGTAGTTTAGTTTTAATAGCCAAACAAAATTAGTTTTGTAGACAAACAAAACATTTTCATATATATACACTGTAAAATAAATAAATAAATAAATTAATTAATAGAAATAATAATACATTTTTCAAAGTCATAAAATAAAACTAAGATTATTGAAGTATGTTTTACATACTTATTACTCTAATACTATTATTACTATTATTTTCTGTTTAAATACAGCCTTTCTACTTCATAATTTCATGTTTGATTCAGATTGTTACTTGCTATTTCTTTGTAATTATTTGTGAAATTTCCTAGTAATTTCTGAGCGAAAACTGCTTCTACACCATTTTTTTTTCAGTGTATTAATATCTAATGTTTGAATTCGAGCAGCTTACGTATAGTGTTTAAAAACATTCTTATGACGTCTGCAATCAGTAAAAATTATTATAATCAAGCATAAGTAGGTGTGTTTATATTGTTGAATTTCAATGCAGTCCAGTTACTGATCGTAGGCCTTTAAAATAGCTCATGTATTGCAGAATTGATTTTTTTACAGGTGTGTAATTAGGTTAAGGGCTTGAACACATATGTAAGTGCGCTCAGTAAGTCCTGCGTCGCTAGAGCTCTGTCCAATCACCTCATAAAGCGTTCAGATTGATTAAACGAGTGTGTCTGTCTGATGTGTGACGGAGCCGTGCGACAAAACATCTTCAACTTCACATTAAATACTGCAAACCTGGGCATGTCTGAAATTCATACTAACATGACAAAGCGCAATAAAATCTCAATTCTCAGCTGGTTTTTCTTTAGGACCCAGATGTTCGTAGTTTTGTTCATGGTTTTGAAGAATGGCACTAGCAATGCTACAGTTAAAAGCTTTTAAAAAGATTTTAAAGGTTAAAAGCTTAAAGTTAAAAAACAACTTCTAAAAAATTGCAACTAACTTAAAATTCTAAAATTACTCAAATTAAAAAAGTAAGTTCAATAGAAACATATATATATTTTAAACTAAAAACTAATGAAAATGACAAAAGCACATAACAAAATTAGCACGTATAAAATTCAAATAAAATCCGAAAAGGATAATATATAGAATTGTATATACAAATAATACTAAAATAACACTGGACAGATGCATTCACTCCAAAATAGGATTATTATTATCATAAAATACAACTAAAACCTTAAAAAAAAGTTACTTGAAATAAAAAAATGGCATAAAGTTAAACTAAATTAAATAATCAAATAAAATATTAAAATATTACAATAATTTTATTCCTGCTATTTGCCAAGGCAACTTTTCTCATTTTTATTCAGTTTAAGCTGAAGAACTAAAATAATTAAACTAATAAATAAAATAAATAAAAAAATGACAAAAACACAACAAGATTGCTACAACTTTAAAATGAAAGTGAAAACAGAAAAGTTCTATCATCTATCTATCTATCTATCTATAGATATATATAATATATTGTAGTACACATATATGTGTGTATATATATATATATATACATATACTGTACATACATATATGCACAAATAAAACTATAATATTATATCAGTGATACTAAAATAACACTGCTCCAAAATAGTTTGACTGAACACATGACCTTTGACATTCATAACAAAACATACGGAACATCTTGTTGTGGGAAGCTTAGATATTTGTAAAAGTTAAGCACCCTGGTTAAGGCGATGTTAGGCAGTGAATCGCTGGAGGTTAGGGTCTCCTCAGGACGCTCCTCTGTGTCTCTGTGGAGGCGCGTGGAGCGTCTCTGATGTCTCTGAAGGAGAGCAGCTTGCTCCGACCGTTCCAGGCCACGCAACCAAACTAAACAAATGAATGTCAGCCGTGTGTTTGCACATCACCGTCAGCCTCCTATACCCTCAATTCGATGAGATATTTACATGTATTGATATATTTAGAGATGCAACTAACTACTACGTTCATAAATGTATCAATCTGTTCATATGCATTAAGTTGCACACCCAATTTGCAGAGCAAATTGATAAACTTTAATTTAATATTCCAAAGAAAAGCTTTTTTTATTCCTAATAATGCACTCTGATGAATTGAGCACAATTAGCACAGTTTGAGTGTGTACGTGTGTGTGTGTGTGCGCGCGCGCGCGTGTGTGTGTGTGTGTGTGTGCGTGCGTGTGCACTTGTGTGTGTGCGCTTGTGTGTGTGTGTGTTTGTGTGTGTGTGTGTGTGTGTGTTTGTTTGTGTGCACTTGTGAGTGTGTGTGCTTGTGTGAGTGGGTGAGCTTGTGTGTGTGCGCTTGTGTGTGTGTGTGTGTGTGTGTGCGCTTATGTGTGTGTGTGTGCACTTGTGAGTGTGTGTGTGTGCGCTTATGTGTGTGTGTGTGTGTGTGTGCACTTGTGTGTGTGTGTGTGTGTGTGTGTGTGGATGGGGAATTCCTCAGAGGCCGCGCCGACAGTGTCAGCAGCACACATGAAGTCACGGCTCGTATCGGCACACTTGACACTGAGAAGTTACAGAGCCAAAGTCAAATGTCAGTCCAGTCTCTGCCACCAGCGGGCCGTATCAGAAATGACATCATCAACGGTCCCTCATGTGCAGCAGACGCAAACAAGCACGAGAATGTCAGCCGCCAGAGAAAGAGCAAGCGCGTGCCCCTAGAGAAGCACCAAGACGCCGCGGCTAACAAGACCCTGTGCACTCGGCCTCATGTTTGAGAATACGAATTCATTCAACGCTGACATTTTAAACAGTCCACACTCAACAGTATGAAAGAAAGCACATTTAACGGCACGGTTATTATATCTAACTAAAACTAAAACCATAAAACACTTTAGTTTCTTAAAATAAAATAAAATAAACTTTAACTGAAATAAAATCAAATAAAATATTTAAAAGTTGCCAAGGCAACATTTCTCATTTTCATTTAGTTTAACTTAATGCACTAAAATTACTAAAATATATATATTTTTAAATAAACAATAAAAATTATTATTGTAAAATGATACAATTATTTCCTCTCTCTCTCTCTCTATATATATATACAGTGTATATATATACTATTTCAAAATATTCATAAAATCTTTAATAGTATCTCAATGATACTAAAATGACACTATTTTTAATAAACAGTTCACTCAAAAAAAAAAACAGATAGTTTTTGTTCCATACTTTTCTGTTGAATTTTTATGATTTTTATTTTTTATTTTTTGGATCTTGAAAGTGTCCTCTTCTTTTTATTTTAATTCAGGTTCAGAAAAAGGTGATGACAGAATGTTATTCTATTGCATGAATTCTTTATTATTAATTATAAGTATTTCTTTATTATTATTATTGTTAATAATAATGAGTTACCGTAAGACATTCTACCAGACCTTATTACTATTTCAGTCTTTCTACTTCAAAATTTCACATTCAATTCAATATGTTACTTGCCATTTTCTGCAACTATTTGTGAAATTATTGGCAATTTCTGACTGAAAATTGATTCAAGCAAACCCTACACCATTTCTTCTTCTTCTTCTTTTTTTCAGTGTATAATACATGACTATTTCCATTTCTCTTGCTGTTTCCATTTTCATAAAGCATCTCTAAACAGATACCGGGAGACTGGCTCCCATAAAAACAGATTGGACTGTAACGATCTGCATATATATCAGGAATGCCCTGTGAGCATCCAGTGAAATAATTAAGATACTGTATGTATATCTGGCTGAATGTCGCTGGCCCACTGATTGACTTGCACACGGCGTATGAATCCTTTGGGTCATGCAGCGCTTTCTGCATCGCTGATCTGATGACAGACATGTACAGACCAAGAACCTGAACTAAATCAGCAGTCTGAATCAGTTTATTTACTGACTTAGGCCACTAAGTTGAGTCCTTTAATTCAGTTTACACTGCGGACCAGGGTTATTATCGTTAACTCAAATTAAAACGATAACTATTAAAAGCATTTGCGTTCATTGAAATAAAGCTAAAATAAAAATGTGAAATATTGAAAGCTATAAATAAAAATAAGAAATGTTGCTTTGGCAACTAAATGGAAGAACAAAAATAAATGGAAAACATTTTTTTTTTATAAAAGTGAAATTAAATTAAATACTTGGTAATATTTAGGTTTAATAGTATTTTTATTTAATATTTATGTTAAATATTTACATTATTTGTATGTATTTATAAATATATAAAAATATTTTAGAAATATGTATTAAAAATAATATAAATATAAACAATATATAAATATGAAATAAAAATACATTACAACTAAATAGTGATATTCAGGTTCAATAATATTTTTCATTATTATTTAGATTTAGTGTGTGTGTCTGTGTGTGTGTGTGTGTGTGTGTGTGTGTGTGTCTCTGTGTGTGTGTGTGTGTGTGTGTGTGTGTGTCTCTGTGTGTGTGTGTGTGTGTGTGTGTGTGTGTCTCTGTGTGTGTGTGTGTGTGTGTGTGTGTGTGTCTCTGTGTGTGTGTGTGTGTGTGTGTGTGTGTGTCTCTGTGTGTGTGTGTGTGTGTGTGTGTGTGTGTCTCTGTGTGTGTGTGTGTGTGTGTGTGTGTGTGTCTCTGTGTGTGTGTGTGTGTGTGTGTGTGTGTGTCTCTGTGTGTGTGTGTGTGTGTGTGTGTGTGTGTCTCTGTGTGTGTGTGTGTGTGTGTGTGTGTGTGTCTCTGTGTGTGTGTGTGTGTGTGTGTGTGTGTGTCTCTGTGTGTGTGTGTGTGTGTGTGTGTGTGTGTCTCTGTGTGTGTGTGTGTGTGTGTGTGTGTGTGTCTCTGTGTGTGTGTGTGTGTGTGTGTGTGTGTGTCTCTGTGTGTGTGTGTGTGTGTGTGTGTGTGTGTCTCTGTGTGTGTGTGTGTGTGTGTGTGTGTGTGTCTCTGTGTGTGTGTGTGTGTGTGTGTGTGTGTGTCTCTGTGTGTGTGTGTGTGTGTGTGTGTGTGTGTCTCTGTGTGTGTGTGTGTGTGTGTGTGTGTGTGTCTGTGTGTGTGTGTGTGTGTGTGTGTGTGTGTGCGTGTGTGTGTGTGTGTAAACTAAAACTTAAATAAAAATAAATTAAGCCTAAACAGTAATATTTAGGTTAAAACATTTTTAAAGTAATATTTAGGTTTAATATTTATATTTAATATTTATAAATATATATAATATTGATTTTTATAAATATTTAAAATAGATTTTTTTAAATATTACAATTATATAATAATAATAATAATAATAATATATTATTATTATTATTATTATTATATAATTGTAACAAGACAAGAGCTTTATCATTAGGGCTCAGGGTTTAACTGAATCTTAAATACGGGGAAAACCTGCTTTCTGTGGTATTTATGTTAGGAACTACTAGCTAAAATAAAATTATATCAATATTTTTTTGTCTTTTGATTATATATATATATATACTGTATATATATATATATATATATATATACTACCATTCACAAGTTTGAGATCGGTAAGACTTTTTTATGTTTTTGAAAGAAGTCTCTTCTGCTCACCAAGGCTGCATGTGTTTAATTTGAAAATACAGTAAAAACAGCAAAATTGTGAAATATTATTACAATTTAAAAAAACTGTTTTCTATGTGAATATCTGTTAAACTGTAATTTATTTCTGTGATACGCAGCTGAATTTTCAGCATCATTACTCCAGTCTTCAGTGTCACATGATCTTCAGAAATCATTCTAATATACTGATTTGCTCCTCAAGAAACATTTCTGATTATTATCAATGTTGAAAACCATTGCCGAATATTTAATTAGAAAGTTGAAAAGAACAGTATTCATTTAAAATAGAAATCTTTCATAACATTATAAATGTCTTTACTGTCACTTTTGATCAATTTAATGCGTCCTTGTATATATATATATATATATATATATAGTACAGGTGCATCTCAATAAATTAGAATGTGGTGGAAAAGTTCATTTATTTCAGTAATTCAACTCAAATTGTGAAACTCGTGTATTAAATAAATTCAGTGCACACAGACTGAAGTAGTTCAAGTCTTTGGTTCTTTTAATTGTGATGATTTTGGCTCACATTGAACAAAAACCCACCAATTCACTATCTCAACAAATTAGAATACTTCATAAGACCAATAAAAAACATTTTTAGTGAATTGTTGGCCTTCTGGAAAGTATGTTCATTTACTGTACATGTACTCAATACTTGGTAGGGGCTCCTACCAACTCACCACAATTTGAGTTGAATTACTGAAATAAATGAACTTTTCCACCACATTCTAATTTATTGAGATGCACCTGTATATACAGTATATATATATTTTGTCTGACATTAACAATACTGAACATCAGTATTTACCTACATGTATTTATATATTTTTGTTATTTTATTTTCTTTCATTTTATAAAAATATTTAAATATATTTGCATGCAAAATGCAATGCGGAAGCTTCAGTGAATATTTTTTGAGTTTGAATCAATTCAACTCTGATTTAATGATTCGTTCACTGATTGAGTGATTCAATCATCAACATATATCGCAGGGTTCCTCAATTAGTTTTTGCCAAGGGCCGAATTCTGCCAACAATACCAAGCCAAGGGCCACTCACCTATATATATATATACATATACTGTATATATATAATTGTTATTATTATTACAATTATTATATTATTGTTGCTTTTGTTAAAATAATCACAAGATGGTCACAAGATGAATATTCAGATTTTTTCCCCAGCAGTCTGTTTTATTCAAACAATTATGAACATTTTTGCATTTAGATACAGAAGAACTTTGTCTGTTGAATATTAAAAATCTGGATCTCCATGTCTGCCGTGCAAATCAACTGTTGCTGCTCGTCCCCGGACTGGATCTATTCTCTCCACTTTCCCTAATTGCAGATTCAATTATTAGATTGGTCAGTATTAATATTTTAATGCTTAGATTTTTTGGGGGGATCAAACTGTAACACCGTGTGTCCCAACTAGCCACGACGCGATAAAAAGTATCTTTTCCATGTAGTTTTTGTCCTAACCCCCCGCGACAGCGACACGTGACAATAAGCGGCATGTAATTCTATTCTATTTTATTTTCTGCGCCGTCACGGCAGGAACAACACACAAAATATGACAGTGATAATCTCAGTTAATGATTATGTGCTTTAAAGTGTCTAATGTGAGTTTGAATATCATTTTGCATTATCTTTATAGCCATAGTGAAAGCAACAATAGACATTTGACCTCAGATCTTGAAAATAAATTAAAGCAAACTTGTACGTTAAAACTGTGAACCAACACGTGTACTCCATAACAAAGACATCAGTCCCTCACTCACTCAAAACTGTTCAGTCCATTCACATTTCAATCATCTATTTTCCGTGTCCATTTTTCTTTTCTACACACTCGCCATGCTTTTGCTGTCATGTCATATTTACACTAGACGCGACAAAGCATTGCAAATCATTTGAACGTTGTGTCAGTACGTTATAAATAGAACGAGTCAGCAGTTTACTGTCGGGGATTTGTCGTGCCGTGCCGCATCCAAGACAGCATCACTTATTATAAAGGGTTCTATTGTATTTTATTGCGCAGCGCCGCTCGCGTCCGGTGTAGACACGATGTAAGTTAATGTAGCTTTCTGATGCTGCGTTTGAATTTTCATGGAACATTATTTGAAATTAGTGCATGCCAAACTTTTTTCTCTCACAGGCCGGATGTGGCATGAATATATTGTGAATATTCAAAATATGGTCCCTCGTTCCAGTAGATACCATGCTATGTTTAGATGTGCATGCAATTAATTCACTTCATTTTGTTCAATCCTATTCAGGTCTACGTAATGCTGCATTCAGCTGTTCATTTCAGACACATTTATGTTGCTGTCATTCATCGAGACCCCTGACTCTCCGCGAAGCACATATTGTCAAACAGAGTCGCCTGCATGCGTTGTGTCTCATCCAGGCTCTTATAAATCACCGGATGGCACTGCATCAGATCTAGCACGCTCTTCCCTGAATAACTCCCCGTGTAACACGGAGCTTTACATGGGTGAGCATTGTACAAATCAAGGTGAAATGAAAGCTGATAGTTGTTTAGTGAGGACACAGTAAACCAGGTAATGGCTTTCTGCTCGAGCATCATGTTCACACGATCAGATTTCGTGTCCGGTAGCGCAGCGATGTTCAGCGCGCTTTATTCCTGTTGAGAACATATTCAACAGGTATTTCTCAGCAGCAGACCCGATCCTACAGCTTGCATCAGTAAATGAGCATCTGAGCTTAAATTCACATGCCTCTAAAGAAATCCATAGATTAAACTCACACAAAAGTACCATAGTATTACTATACCAAGCTTTGTGGAGATGTACTACGGTTCTACCCAAGCGGCAACCTCCCGCTCTCTCTCGTGAAACCAACACGGAAGTGACTAAAACTGCAATTTCAATTCATGGCTGCAAAAGGGAGTCAGTCCCATAGACTCCCCATGTTAAAATGCCCAACTTTACAGCAGAAAAAAACATGTTTACAGCCTGGTACAAACAGTGGTTTTGGTCTATATAGCTCATTTTGCCCTACACGACAACTGTGAGGGCGGTGAATTTTTTTATAACTCATCCGTTTAAATTATACTAAGCCTTAAAGCTCTGCATAATTAAGGGGGCGTGGCCACTTGAGTGACAGGTGGATTGCCGCTGCTGTCACCGGCGTCGAGCTAGGTGGGCGTGGTTTCAGCACGGCCGGCTCCGCCTACTTTAGGCTTCAAAAACGCTCTTCGGAAACCTACGGGTGACGTCACAGACACTACATGCATGTTTTTATACAGTCTATGGTTCTACCATGGTATTATTTCAGTATCTTTCAGTATCTACATGGTAATCATTCAGTACCACGGTATTATCATTTGAAAGCATCACTGCAAACATGCTTCTACTATGTTTTTTAACTGTACTACGGTACTACCGTGTGATATTTGTGATGGTATGTGTAGCAATGAAATAATATTTCAGTTTTTCTATGTTAAAATTTCACAATTAATTCAATGTTACTTGCCGTTTCTTTGTAATTTACTCGCAATTTCGGAGTTAAAATTGTTTCTATACCAATTTTTTTTTTTTTATATTAAATTCAATTCACTTCAATTAATTAAAATTAAATGAAATGTTGATTTGTGATGATGATGCGATATTAGTCTTTTGCACTATGCACTTTTGTAATTTAATTTACAGCCTCTAAATAAAGACTTTTGAATATATATTTTTTCTTAAAGGACATTTTTGAAAGACAATTTTACTCAGAAATGGCTAGTACATTTAGCAAAGAAACAGCAAGTCACACATTGAATTAAACATTACATTTTAATAAAAAGTAATACTGGAAAACACTTAAAAAAACACTTTTTACAATGCAAGGGGGAAAAAAACAAGAGACTGATATTGCATTACTCATCGACTTTATTATCTGCGCCGTCCATTACAGTAATGATGATTTGTAGCCGAGCCCTGCGTATAACCTCATGCATTCGTGTTTTTTGTTTCTAAAGGGACAGCGCCGAGGGAAAAAGGATGCTTCCAATGAGTTCTTTCCAGAAGTAATTTCAGGACATGATTAAGCATAACGGCGGCGCTTCAGGTTTCACCCCTCAGCCTCGACATTTTACAAACAGCAGCAGAACTCATCCTAAGAGATGCCTGCCGGAGCGGAGGAGTCACTCGAGTCTGATTTCAGTGGGCGTATTGATTTCAGCGTGCCGCGCTCTCCTCGTCATTAACGTGTTGCTAGCATACTAACTGCGAGAGGATTGCGCGTGATTACAGCGGCCCACTGAACCTGCTGTCAATCAAACCCTCACCTTCCAGGGGAACAGCGGTCTGCGTGCGTGGGGAAGCAATTAGTGATTAATACACTGATTAGCATTGAAAGGCTGGCTGTTAGCGAGAAGCGGGCGACTGAGACGTGGGTGTAGCCTGTCATCATCTCTGACAGCCGTTTCTGCTCCTACTTGAGGTACGAATTTTATTTTGTTTTATTATATTTATTTAACCTTTTATTTTTTTATTTTAAGAACCACCCACTTAATCTGAATGACATGTAAAGTCAACCACAATGCATTTTCTCTGTAAAACTTAATGTAGTATGGCAGTCTATGAATAACTCTTAAAAATTGAGAATTTTAGTCTGTTAATTACAGTACTGATTATTATAGTGCCTTAAACAAATGAATATCTCTCTCATGTGAAAAACATGGCAAATCCAGTGTAAAGTTCTGCCTTGTGTTTCCAGGTAGACTGACGATACTTTGGATTGATTTCTGCAAGTCAACAGACAGTGATGGTCTGAGGCGGAGACTAAAAAACATATTATTGTGGTTCCAACCATCACTGCGAAGTCAATTAACTCCCGTTCGTTTAAGCAAACACCCAGCAGAAGTCTTTTGCCTTGCACTCTGGCCGTATACCTGCCTCAGACCTCCACATGACTGGCGTTCTTTCTGCCCACCGTCAGCTTTCCATGGGTCAGCTGTCACTTTCAAAGTAGGACAGCGCTCGCCCTCCCTCATCCAGAGCTTATGGGCTCACCGCGGGTCAGACCGCGACCTGCGGGGAACGTGAGGCGGGGGTCTGTTGTTTCAGCATGTCTCTCACACACACGCTGCATTCCCAGACCACTACAGTTGACAACACAAACTCATAATATTATTAGAGACCCCGTTAGACCCGCAGCTAAACACAGAGACAAATGCGGGAAGGCTGTGACAGCTAAAAAACAATCGCGCGGTTGCTAAAGACACTTGCTGTGGTGTCAGCTGTCATTTAGACTCAAGGGCTTCCTGCTTCACTCGCTTGCTGCCTTCAGGTCCTCATTGGAAGTTCCTGCTTGTGAGCTTAGAAGCTCAAATGTGATGCGTTTAAGTGACTTTGGCTGGAATAAAATGGACATGCTGGACAACTTCTCTGTTTTTTTTCTCTTTCACTTACCGACAGGGCACTTATTTGCACTGGAGCAAAGACATTACTATAAGGTATTTCTCGAATGCTTTAACTCTCTACTAGCATGTTTTAACATGTTGTTATAATGTTTCTTGCACATTTAACACTTTACTTACATATCAACACATTACTAGCATGTTTTAGCACATTGCTAGCATGTCTCTTTCACTTACCGACAGGGCACTTATTTGCACTGGAGCAAAGACATATTACTATAAGGTATTTCTCGAATGCTTTAACTCTCTACTAGCATGTTTTAACATGTTGTTATAATGTTTCTTGCACATTTAACACTTTACTTACATATCAACACATTACTAGCATGTTTTAGCACATTGCTAGCATGCTTTAACCAATTATGTTTCTTGCATGCTTTAACACTTTACAGGCATGTTTTAACACATTACTAGAATGTTGTAGCACATTGTTAGCTTGTTGTAACGTTATAATGTTTCATGAATGTTTTAACACATTGCTAGCATGTTTCTAGTAAGTGAACACATTGTTATAATGTTTCTAGCATGTTTTAGCACATTTCTGATGTTTTAACACATCACTAGAATATTTTAGCATATTGTTCATATGTTATTTAACACATTGTTATAATGTTTCTTGCATACTTAACACTTTGCTAACATATCAACACATGACATTACTAGCATGTTTTAGCACATTGCAAGCATGCTTTAACCAATCATGTTTCTTGCATGTTTTAACACCTTGCAGGCGTGTTTTAACACATTACTAGCATGTTTTAGCACAATGCTAGCATGCTTTAACCAATCATGTTTCTTGCATGTTTTAACACCTTGCAGGCGTGTTTTAACACATTACTAGCATGTTTTAGCACAATGCTAGCATGCTTTAACCAATCATGTTTCTTGCATGTTTTAACACCTTGCAGGCATGTTTTAACACATTACTAGCATGTTTTAGCACATTGCAAGCATGCTTTAACCAATCATGTTTCTTGCATGTTTTAACACCTTGCAGGCATGTTTTAACACATTACTAGCATGTTTTAGCACATTGCAAGCATGCTTTAACCAATCATGTTTCTTGCATGTTTTAACACCTTGCAGGCATGTTTTAACACATTACTGGAATGTTTTAGCACATTGCTAGCATATTTCTAGTAAGTGAACACATTATTATAATGTTTCTAGCATGTTTTAGCACATGTATATATTAGGGATGCCACAATTCTCAATATAATATTAAACCATTCGGTATGACATCCACGGTTCAATACTAGCTTGTGAATTAAGTTTTTTCGGTTGTGCGTGTAAATAATTTCTGTGCGCTTTATTTTGTGTGCCAGTGAGTTTACACGCTGAGATGAGGAAACGCTTCCCCGCTTATAACGTTGATTTCAAAAGCTAAACAAACATCTTCCCTTGTAATGAGAAGCGTTTCTAAACCTGTTGTCCAACAAAAGAGATCATGACATGTTTTTACTCCACAACATCAGACGAGTGTTTGAAATAACTTCCTTTTGTATTCTGACGTTTTTTATCACAGAATGAAGCAGAACATATTGTCACGAATTCGGTTCATGGACTTCCGTTTATTCATCACCAGATGTCACACTTTCCATTACATTGACTCTCGCACTACACAAACTGTTGCATAGCACCCTGGACTACATATCCCATCATTCTTTGCACAATTTGCACACTGCCCTGATTGCACTCATTGCACACAGCTGTTTCTAATTACCTCATTCACTATATAACACCTACTCTAACCACATTTCTCTGCTGAGTATTGTTTAGCCTGCACCCCTTTCCGAGTCTCCGTGTTTTCCTTGTTTTGCCTTGCCTTGCCTGTTTTTGCGGTTTTTGATCTTTGCCTGTTTTCCTGTTTTTTTTTCGCTCTCGTCTCGCCCCTGTGATTCTGTCAGCCGATCGGTGACCTACGCTAGCCCTAGGACTATTTTTGTGTTTTGCCCGCCATATACCTGTTTGCCATTGTTTGACCCTGCCTGTTTACCACGTCTCTCTATTAAAAGCTTGCAGATAGATCCACGTCTCACGTCTCGTCAGCCCCGTTACACATATATTCTATACTGTAATAAAGGCACTTAGCAATGGATTATAAAAATACTTATTATGAAAATACCTGAGATTGCTTGAAGAACACAGATAAACCTTATATCGTCGCAGTCCAGTGTTTATTGTCTTCATGTTTTATCATTTAAAACGTTTCTATCTTCTTTTTATTCAGTCACAGCGATAGCTGGATGTCTTTGTCCATATTAGGGATTTCCTGGAGCGTCATAAGTTCTATCATTTCTGTGATGCATTTCTGGAGTTTCTGAGCGAGGGCGCCCTCTGGCTTCCAGTATGAATGAAACAGACATTACATGTGTTTATTGGCCAATCCATCCTATTTTAAGGAAAATAATACCTCTCTCAAAATAAATTTTAAGTAGACATATTAATCCATGTCTTTCTCAGGTGTACAGCAGTGTACAGGAGTTTTTTGTTGTTAATTTGTTTTAAAAATCACATTTTAAATTGCAAAAAATACTCTAATGTGCCAAGCCTTCAGAGTGGAACCTAATCGAATACCGTGGTCAAAAAAACCGAGGTAAGTATTGAACCGTGGCCTAACTGTATTGTTGCATCCCTAGTGTATATATACTTGACTAGATAGGTTTGAAGTTTGAAGGCAATGCTTGATGTTGAAAGTTTAGTTTTAAAAACATTACAGCATGTTTTCTAGCCTAAACATTTTGAACATGTTGTTAGCATGATTTAGCACACTGATATTGTTTTAGCATGTTTCAAACATGTTTTAAAATGTTGTCAGCATATTTTAGCATGTTGCGAGCATGCTTTAGAATGTTTTAACTCCTCCCTAGTATGTTCAATGCATTGCTAGCATATTGATACCATGTTTATGGCATGCGTTAGCACATTGTTAGCATTTTTAACACACTTTTAGAATGTTTCTAACATGTTTTAGCATTTTGCCAGCATGGTTCTAGCATGTTATTAGCACACTGTTAGCATGCCAAGCCAAGCCAAGCCAAAAATAAATAAAAAAAAGATCAATATTGCAATATTGACATTTGCTCTATCCAAATAAAAGGTGTGTGCTTAGTATCTGAATGGAGCTGCTGTTCTCCTTTAAGATCAGCTCACTCATTCTTACTCTCATTAAGTGTCTCATTGCACTGGCACACATTTCAATTTCACTCCAAAGAGGTCACAGTAAAGACTACTTTTGGGATCTTCTGTTTGTGTGTGTGGCACATGATTTTGCAGTTTTACTTTGTCTGCCTCTCCTTTATTCACAACAGCAGGTCCATACATTACTTTCATTATAAAGTCAACATAAAATGGTGTTCATAAGCCATTTAACTTCTCTGAGTCCCACCACTCTGAGACATAAATCTTGAATATCATATTCAGAAGTAAAATTGGTTCTTGGGTATACTGTACATTCAAAAGTGTGGGGTTGGTAGTGTTTTTAGTCTCTTCTGCTTACTAAAACTGCATTTATTTGATAAAAAATACAATAAATACAGTTAAATTGTGAAATATTATTACTATTTAAAATAGCTGTTTTCTATGTGAATACATTGTGAAATGTAATTTATTCCTGTGATGCGCAGCTGTATTTTCAGCATCATTCCTCCAGTCTTCAGTGTCACATGATCTTCAGAAATCAGTATAATATGCTGATTTGCTGCTCGACAAACATTTCTGATTATTATCAATGTTGAAAAACGTTGAAAAACGTTAAGTACAATAAAAAATAAAAAATAAACATAAAGAAAGAACTAAATCAATGCTTTTATTTGAGCAAAGATGCATTAAAATTGTTCAAAAGTGGTACTAAAGACATTTATATATAATATAACGAAAAATATATTTCCAATAAATAAAAGCTGTTCATTGAACTTTCTATTCCTAATATATATATATATTCTGTTTCTACAAAAAAGTATTAAGCAGCATAAGCTGTTTTCAACATCAATAATAACAATAACCATTATTAATAATTAAGCACCAATAGTAATTAATAATAGAGCAACAAATCACCATATTAGAATGATTTCTGGAAGATCACGTGACAATATAAAATAAGTTACAATAGAAAACAGTCATTTTAAATGGTAATCATATTTACTAATACCGTTATTAACTATAATACTAATACTACAAACAATAGCGATACCAGTACAATATCTCACGGTTCTCAACCAATCAGATTTGAGAACCAGAACGAACTGTTGTATAAAATATATATATATATATATATATACACACACACACACACACAGAGTTAAATGAATAATAGTCCAAATATTCCACCACTCTTCAAGCCAGATAATGTTAAGAAACATTCCAGAATGGCCTACTTTTATGTTGTTTGTTTAACAATTTTTGGAGCATTCTAGGTATTCTAAGTATAACTTTCTCAGCCACACATCCTCAGTTCAGTTTCAGAGTGCTGCAGCTGCTCTATTCTCTCGTTCCTGAGGGCATTATGATCTTCCTGTAATGTGATAAAGAAAAATACAACTCACTTGTGAGCCTATTTGTTATTGTCTTCATTAAATGATGGCCTGTGAATCACTGTAATGGCCTGTGCGATTTCCTCTGGCTCTAGAGGCTAAAGAAAAATGGGGCTTGTGAGACAATTCACCAAGTTTATTTGTCGTTTACTAACTATTATCACATTATCAGTCAGATGGAATTATATTAACGTTGGATATTCTTACCGTCCTACCAAAGGAAGGAGGCCAGCGTGTGTCGCGTAATAAGAAACGTTGTGAACATCAATCCCACTTTTTGCAGCTTCATCCCGAAATGGCACGATCCTGATCAGTTTAATAATTTTTGCATTGATTTTCTGGCACATGGAGAGCGTCGGACTGCCGCGACCCACTTAGATTAATCTTGTTTGAGCTTTGCCTTCAACACCATGTCGCTTTCTGCTTGCGGCGAATGAAGAAGCTGTAATTATTCTCATTGGCTGGGATGACCTGGGCTTCTTCTCCCTCTGTGCCTCCACCTGTCTGGTTTGTTTGATTGTCTGAAAGACCTGACGTGATCGGTGCGATGGAATAGGTTTCTGAGAACAATTAGTAAACAATGGTGCTTTGAAAACATGCTAAATGAATGCTTTGGCTTTTAATGACTCAAATGAATACCGTGCAAACAGACTCGTCCTAATCGCTTCTTTCTCTCGCCCTTCCGACACACATTCATGTGTACAGACAAACACAAACACGTGTATACCAGGGTTTCTGCTGGTTTCAAGGAATAAATTGACGGGAACACAATACATTGATGTAAAAGTCTGGGACCTTTTTTGAGCTGTATTAGCAACAGTTTGAAAATATAACTTTCAACAGATCTCCATTAATTTCTAATTCATTTGACAAAATAGATAGACAGACAGACAGACAGACAGACAGATAGATAGATAGATAGATAGATAGATAGATACATAGATAGATAGATAGATAGATAGATAGATAGATAGATAGATAGATAGATAGATAGATAGATAGATAGATTCAGTTACTATTCAGTTACTATTTGTTTTTAAAATATAATAATTAACACTCAAATTAAAATTGTATGCAAACATGTAAATTGCACATATTAACAGCTTTTAAATTAACTTCTAAATTATAGCAAAAATTTATATTTGTTGTTGAAATATATTCATTTTACACAGCGGCTCTCATAACTTGTTTCATAACAGATTTATTTAAACATACATTAAATAATTAAGACATCAGACATTTAAACCAGTATAAAATTAAGGTAATATAACAAATATTGCCTTAATAAATTAATACATTATTATTTTGAAATTATTATTGCTACCATCTAAGTGATTCTGTGATGCAATGAATATTTTTGGCTAAATCAAGGTAACATAACAAATATTGGCTATAAATATTTCAATTATAAATTAACAAATTATTAACTAGAATATGGAACTAATTTTTACGGTACCTTCTAATCACACTGCAACAAAAAAATCATTCTTTATCAGTATTTTTGTCATTTTTCAATCAGGATACATCGAGAAGCAAAACGACAGGAGATAAGAAGTCTGTGGAAATTATCAAAATGAAGTGAGTTTATGGTTAAAAATAAACTTAATTCAAACAGAAAATAAGTTTTCATACCCCATTGACACACATTTGTTCATGATTTAAGCATAAACTCATTTAATTGTATTCAGTTTCGCATTTGTTCAATCTGCATCTCAAGTAAATGTATCTTGAAAATACTGAGAAAGATATTTATTCTTTGCAGTGCATGCAACATTACTCCTTTATGAATGTAAGACTTTCTGCACCAATGTAAGATCTTTTAAGGCCTTAATTTGTCAAATTAAGATCCTTGAAAGACCCACAGCAACCCCGCATACATCATTGCACTATTTTTGTCAAAGTTTAGGACTGTGGTATCAATGTCTGCCAGGCTAAAGCCCTCAAGCTTTGTTTAAAAACGGAAAGCAGTAACATTGAAGTAACAGAACTCAAAGTGTGATGCTTGTTTTGCTTTGAGCATTGGCCAACATAACGCCCGATTCGATCTACATAAATGCGTTTATGTTCGCTCGAATCATTCGTGATGCAGCTTCACCTCCAGAAGAAGTGAGTATAATGTTTAGTAATGAATCTTTGCAAATCACCTTTCCTAATAATGTGCTAATTAGCTAGTTTCACGATGAATGCGGCTAAAGTAAACAGAAGCTCGGAAGAGAGGGGCGGGGTCAGCAGAGCTCATTAACATTTAAAGGGAAATGCTACAAAACGGCTTGCTCTGAAAAGAGCTGTTTTTGACAGGGTAAAAAAAAGGTGTTTTTTACACTACCATTGAGAAATTTTAACCAAACTATGTTACAGACTTTTCATTGAGGCCCTAAAGAATCATATCAACTTGTGAAAAAAGGGCATCCGATGACCCCTGTAAGAGAAAGTTCTACACTTTCATGTTCACCAAAGAAAATAGTTGTAGAAATAATTTTTGCTCAAAAATTGCTAGTAAATTACACAAATAAAAACTATTTACTTGTAAAACACTCCAATAATAATAATTAAAAAAAATAATTTTTACATGCATGAATGAAGACATGTTTATTGTCTCATTTCAGTACAAAAATGATAATATTATATTTTGCATATATTAAACAAAATATAATACGATATGATAAATCGCATTCATTTTCATTTTGAATATATATATATGTTTTTCTTATTTATTATTTATATGTTAACATACCAAACTGCTTGAACTACTTATATTTGCCTGCTTGTCAAAAGATAATGAGAATATATTTTTTACAAGATAAAAAAATATATTTTATATGTATATTTATTTTTTTTCCAAAAAGCTGAAAATTTTATATTATGTATATTTTAGATATAATATATTATAAGAAACATTTCTCAGTAACTACTTATAACATAATTTATAATATATTTATAAATCTCATAACTACTTATAATTTTTCCAATATACATAATTTTAACAATATTTTTAAACATTTTGAACTAGGAACAATGATCAGATTTTTTATTTCAGATTTATATATATATATATATATCATATCTCAATAACCGATATAATGTTAATATATCAAAGTGCTTAAACTCTCCAATATATATATATATGATCTTGTTTAAATTGTATATATATACTGTTATATATAGTATACAAAATAAACTAAACACGCACACATATAATATATATATATTTTTTTTTTATTTATTTTTATTTTTTTTCCAAAAAGCTAAACATTTTTCAAATATGTATGTTTTAGCTATTTTTCACACCAGCATATCACTTATTCATTAATTGCTCCATTTCTGTATTTCTCCCGTATAGGAGCTTCTGTTGCTAATCCAGTTTCAGCTCCTGGATGAAGAAAGATGTGCTGACAGCTTATACATCCGAGACCCCCAGCAGCTGATAACTGTTTATCATTAGGTCAAACTAGCAGTGGGTGCAGTGTAGCCCAACAGCAGCGCTATAGTTTCAAGCCTGCGCTCATCTAATGGCTTCGCTCTGTGCTGATCTAATGAGAGACGTGTTCAATTTGGCTCAGTGACAGAGCAAAACTCTCCCCCATTGTGCAGGAGAGCTCGGAGATCCAGGTTCTGACCAAATTATGTCAAAATGAAACATTGCTTGTCATTGTTTTCATAATAGCAGAATAAAGTGGACACTTTGAAGTCAAGCTGGGTTACGAAAGAAACAAAGTGTGAAAGAAACAACAGCGTAGTCAAGTGTGCGTCCACACAGGGGATAAAAACTGTCTCAGATTGCTTAGATGAGAATAGATGAGGCCAGAGGCCACTTGTCGCAAATAAATTATGAGTTGCAAAACAAATAATGATTCCAAGGTCAGCGCTGCTGCTACAGTCGCACAGCGTCCAGCATTACGATCAGTGCTTCTCAAAACCAAGAGATCCAGACAAATAAAACAGGATTTAAAGCAATAGTTCACCCAAAAATTGAAATCTGCAAAAATGTGCTCACTCTCAGGCCATCCAAGATGCAGATGAGTTTGTTTCTTCATCAGATTTGGAGAAATGTAGCATTGCATCAGTGTCTCAGCAATGGATGATCTGCAGTGAATGGGTGCCGTCAGAATGAGAGTCCAAACAGCCCATAATCCATACTAACGCTTCCTCCAGTGAAAAAGTGCATCTGCTGTTGTCTCTCGTCATCAAAATCCAGACACATATGTGTTTAGAGCTGTTTAAACGCTGCTTGATCTGTGCAGATTTCTCTCCTGATTCACACCAGAACACTGACTCACTGGAGGAAGCGTGATTATGGATTATGGACTCGTATTTGAGTTAAAAACGTCTTAATGCTGGATTAGTTTCAGCTTTTGTCTTCTCCAGATGTTAACTGATGGACTGGAGTGCTGTGTGGATTATTGTGAAGTGTTTATCAGCTATTTGGACTCTCATTCTGATGGCACCCATTCACTTGCAGTGAGACACTGATGCAATGCTACATTTCGCCAAACCTGATGAAGAAACAAACTCATCTGCATCTTGGATGGCCTGAATGAGTACATTCTCAGCTAATTTTCATATTTGAGAGAACTATTACTTTAAGCATTATGCTTTAATCATATTAACCGTTCCTGGTTGATCCAGTCCAGAGTCTGGATCAATTCAAACAGCAATAGTCTTTTTAATCACAGTGTTGGCCTGTCAGCCACAGCCAATCAGAACAGACTAGAGCAAGATCCCCAGAGATCATTCATCACCAGCTGACAATATGACAGATGACTCCCTGTTCATCATAATTAGGGTGAAGTGGCATGAGCCACGATTCTTAGCACGGGCCTTTTAAATAAATGCAAATAACTAGTAAATCACTTAGAATGATCACATCAAGCATTGCTGTCTCTGTTACGATCACTTCCTCTGTTTATCCACAGTGCGCGCACACACACACACACGCACGCACGCACACACACACTCACACACACACACTCACACACACACTTGCCCTACACCAACCCTACCCCTAAACCTACCCCTCACAGGAGACTTTGTGCTATTTCAGATTTTCAATACACTCCATTCTGTGTGATTTATAAGCGTTTTGAAAAGTGGGGACATGGGGTAATGTCCTGAAAAGTCACCTTCTCCTTGTAATACCTGTCATACCTTTGTCATTATACACATTTATGTCCTCATTTGTCACAAAAACACGTACACTCACACACACACACAACACACACACACACACACACACCAGCTCTCATATACCTTATTATACAAGGAACTTGTTTAAAATGAATAAAAATGCGTGTACATTAAGTATCTTATTTCAGCAAAATATGATTTCAAAATTATTATTATTATATTTACGTTGGCAGAGAACAACACTGAGGGCGTGTTATAACATCTAAATTAACTAGTTTTATTCCAAGAGTATGTGTACATGTTAATATATTCAGTGAAAAATATAATTTAATATCTATAACTTCAAGTTACACAAACTGTCAGGTAGGAATAGATCCTTACAGTAACAAATGTACGTTTAGAATAATAATTCATTTTAACCGAATTGAACTGAATAATACATGTAATGATAATTATTAGCTTTGTTGATATCATTATTTCGTAATAATTGTTGCTGACGGGGCTGTCCATGGCGCTGTTGTTGTTCCTATCAGCGATTTACCTTCGTTTTTACCAACAAGAATTCACGATTTTGTCTCTGACTCTTACTTTAGTCGAATTAAACATGTGAAATAACGTCGTGTGATATCTGATTTACCTCGTTTCTGATCTCAGTCTGTTTTCAGCACCTTGGACAAGAGCGCGAGGATTTCGCGGTAAAGACAGCAAGGAGCGAGTGTTTCTTTTTAGGTTTAAAAACAGCTAGGATCACAACAATATCAGATATGCTTTTTAAAAGTTTAACTACTTTTAACTTGCCATTACTAGTCTTAAAAACAGCGCGCACGAGCGAGACGCACAAAAAGAGAGAGAGAGA
>NW_015505900.1:383760-384774 GCF_001515645.1 Sinocyclocheilus grahami
CACACACTCACACACACACACATGAACTGACAGCGTTCAGAATAACAGAAATCGGATCTGATGTGATTAAACCAGCACGCCTGGCATGCATAATGTTAAAGTATAACGCCATTAACAACGACAAATGTGTTTCTGACTTAATTGCGCCATTAAGAATCAACAGCGTCACAAACATCCGTCAAAATAGGAATCTTTGCACATAATGCAATTATCATTAAACGATACCAGACAGTCCAGCAATGCATTTTAAGCGGAGGACTACGAATAATTAGCCTGTTTCCTTTCAAACCTCATTTGTGGCGTGTTGCGTGTTTCTATGTTATTGCAATCAGAGACTTTCAGGAACATGATATATGATTCGCTATAAAAGAATTAGAAACTTTTTTTGCATTTTGTCTGTAAAGCAAAAATCAGTCGCAAGATTGAAATCTACTTACGTGTGAAACTTCGCTTCTGTTCAGCTGAATGCGTGCAAGTGTTCACACCTTTCCTCTGATCAACAGAAAGAGCCACAGGAAAGCCATGCTGAAAATCCCCAGCAATCAAATCAAGTTGCGCATTTAATGTTCCAAGTTCAGTCTGAAGTGAATCCACGCGCTCAGGAGGAGGAAAAGACCCTTAAATCCCCTCTTTCACATCATCCCGAGTGTCTGTCCTGTCCCTGTGCCATTGATCCGCAATTCCCAATCACACACACACACACACACACACACAGAGAGAGAGACTCCAGCAGCACATGAGGTTGTGGCTCTGTGTCTCCTGGATGTTCATGTGTATCTCAGACTGAACTGATCTGAGAGCAGCACAGAGCCAGTTGTTCGGAAGTTCCGCCTCCTCCACGAACCCATCTGCTCCAGCTGCTTTAAAACACAGTTTGTGCAAAAAGTGCATGGTGTTTTGTCATATGCATTGCTTTAGATTAGGTCTGTTTTGCTTCCTCCTCCCTTTAAATATTCTATTAAGCGCACTTTGCTCTTAATAATCAGGATTTGGGTGTTAAAACTGAAATTTGAT
>NW_015505900.1:387467-388017 GCF_001515645.1 Sinocyclocheilus grahami
ATATATATATATATATATATAATAGTTCTTACATTTCTGTATAATTACTTTATAAAGTGCATTTTGTAAGAAAAGAGAAAAGTTATTTGGAAATGTGTAATGTGCAGCATTTTTACACTTAAAAAGGTTGATATTACTGTGAAATGATAGTAATGCTAGATCTGTTGAACAACATCACTTATGTTTATAGCAAGAGCCCCTTTTAATACCTTCAAATGAAATCTTACTGAATCTGCACAGATCATAACATCTAAAGTGGCTTTTTTCAGTGTCTGAAACTCGATATCGATGGACCTCAGATTCTGAGCATGCGTGTGTTGCAGGTGTCATACGTGATCAGAGACGAGGTGGAGAAATATAATCGTAATGGAGTCAACGCACTTCAGCTGGATCCGGCTCTGAACCGGCTCTTCACCGCCGGGAGAGACTCCATCATCAGGATTTGGAGCGTTAACCAGCACAAGGTGAGCCGTCGGTCACTGAACCTGTCTGAACAATTCCCTGGCCCTTTGAAATGACGCTCCGCTCTTGTGTGTGCGTGTGTGTGTGT
>NW_015505900.1:389055-413724 GCF_001515645.1 Sinocyclocheilus grahami
TGTCTGTCTGTCTGTCTGTGTGTGTGTGCGTGTCTGTGTGTGTGTGCGTGCGTGCGTGCGTGTGTGTGTGTGTTTTGCAGCAGGATCCATACATTGCATCGATGGAGCATCACACAGACTGGGTCAATGACATCGTCCTCTGCTGCAACGGGAAAACACGTGAGCGTCTGACGCGTGCAGTGCAGTTCTCATGTGCTCGTATGAATGCAGTACAGATGTATATGTGTCTCTGTTGTGTCTGCAGTGATATCAGCATCGTCAGACACCACGGTGAAGGTCTGGAACGCACACAAGGGCTTCTGCATGTCCACACTGCGAACGCACAAGGTACAGTTAGTGCTCATTAGTCAGCCTTAGTCCTGGTGTCAGATGTACTTGTATGTTATTATCATATTTAGTCAAGCTTGTCCTGTTTATGTTCTTCAAGCTGTATAATAGTTAAACTGATTAAAAAATATATATAATTTTTGCTCAAAATTATAATTGAAAAGATCGTTGTCATTTGAGAAATGTTTATTTGACCTCATCCATGATTTATTACAGGCTATTTTACATATAAATTAATATCAAAAACTTAGATATGCGCTCTCTCTGCCTACATTATGAAAACTGGCAAAAACAAACAAAAATTTTAACATTTTAAAATTCCTAATAGCAATAATGTTTCTCTACAGTTGATATTAAGTTGATAAATTGATATTCTGGTCATATTTGTTTTCCAAGCACACTTTACCAATTCTAAACCACATCAATCTTAATAACCACTATTAATTTTGCATGTAATCATTTATAAGTGGTTGCCAGATTGCAAAGAAATAAGCAAAAAACATTTTCTTCAACAAAAAGTAAAAGACATTTTGGTATAGTTTTTATTTTTTAAAATACATTTTAGTCTCGTCTTTTTTCGTCAACGATATCGCATGTTGCTATAGTCACAGTTATCGTTTATTGAGCTTATTGTCGTCATTGTCTCGTCTTAGCCATGGGGAAAAAAGCTCATTAACAAAATTAACACTAGGTACAGTCATGAAATGTTATGCACACATCCAGACAAACCAGGTGCATGACCAGAAACATGCAAGAAGACTTTCAAAAAAGACAGCTTTTACATTTTATAGTAGAGAAACAATGTGCTGACGCTTTATTTCCGCTGTTATGCATGGGTTGGTGTTTTTAATTTAATGCAAAGAGTTCCTGGTACGAATCTGACAGTTGATTAAATGTTTTTTTTTCATGCTTTTCTATATTGAAGTGTGCATTGTGTCTGTTATTCTCTTTGTAAAAACTGTTGTGATTATTTATTTAATAATAATTTATTTATTTATTATTAATAATTAATTATTAATAATTTTATTTATTTGTTAATTATTTATTTGTTCATTTATTAATTATTTATTTATGTAATAATAATGTATTTGTTTATTTATTATTAATAATTAATTGCTTAATCAATTTATTATTATTAAATAATTAATTATTAATAATGTTATTTATTTGTTTAATAATTATTTTTGTTCATTTATTAATTAATTAATTTAATAATAATGTATTTGTTTATTTATTAGTAGTAATTTATTTATTTAATAATAATTTATTTGTGTATTTATTATTAATAATTTATGCATTTATTAATAATTTATTTGTTTATTTATTATTAATAATTTATTACATAATCAATTTATTATTATTAAATAATTCATTATTAATACTTTTATTTATTTATTTAATAATAATGTATTTGTTCATTTATTAATTATTTATTTATTTAATAATAATACTTTTTTTATTTATTATTAATAATGTATTTATTTATAATAATTTAATTATTTATTTATTTATGTTTTCATGTTGTACAGCGTCTTCTCTCAGTGGGAACAAGGACTCCATCTACAGTCTGGCCATGAATCAGATGGGGACGGTTATAGTGTCAGGATCCACTGAAAAGGTTCGAATCCTCAAATCTGACATCACAATGCATTTAACATACAGGATATGATGTATTTTCATGGAAGAAACTGGAATGTGGCTATTTTGTTCAACTTTTTAAAATTACATTTTCATAGTGTTTTTATATATATATATATATACATCAAGATCATGCAAAATGAGACCAGGGACATATTAAGAGAGTTCATTTTCATTACATGTTGTCTCTACAGTCATTTTGAAAGATGCTGATGTTGTATAGAGGGATGTATTTCTTCTTCTCACAGTATCTCCTGATTTCTTCAGGCTCTTGTATTGATATTTGCTGTTTACTTGCACTCTCTTTCTGGTGTCGCTAGTTTCAGATCGTCTTTGTTTCTGTGATATCTTCGTCAGGTTCTGAGAGTGTGGGACCCGCGAACCTGTGCCAAACTGATGAAACTGAAAGGACACACAGATAACGTCAAATCGCTGCTGCTCAACAGAGACGGGACTCAGGTGAGACACACACACTTTGTTGGTAGAAAAATGAGTTTGTTTTTCTGGGAAATAATAAGTATGGGCCTGGTTTCACAGATAGGGCTTAGACTAAGTCAGGCAATAGTTCAATTATTTTTATTAACGTGCCTTAGAAAAAACATGACTGGTTTCTTTCAGTTAAAACAGCTCAGACTTACACTTAAGCCTTAATAATTTATCATTAATTTCAGTGAAGAACTGGCGCATTTTTGCATATAATGCACATATGTGACCCTGGAGCACAAAACCAGTCATAAGGGTCAATTTTTCGAAATTGAGATTTATACATCACCTGAAAGCTGAATAAATAGCTTTCCATTGATGTATGATTTGTTAGGATCGGACAATATTTGGCTGAGATACAACTATTTGAAAATCTGGAATCTGAGGGTGCAAAAAAATCTAAATATTGAGAAAATCATCTTTAAAGTTGTTCAAATGAAGTTCTTAGCAATGCATATTACTGATCAAAAATTAAGTTTTGATATATTTACGGTAGGACATTTACAAAATATCTTCATGGAACATGATCTTTACTTAATATCCTAATGATTTTTGCCATAAAAGAGAAATGTATAATTGTGACCCATACAATGTATTGTTGGCTATTGCTACAAATATCCCCCAGCGACTTAACACTGCTTTTGTGCTGCAGGGACACTTATAATGCATATTGTGATTGTCTATTTATGCAAAAGTTAATATGCATGCTTTTCAGTTAGCTTACGCATTTTCACGATTTCAGATTTGTTCTTCTTTAGATGCAGGATTGAATCCGATTGCAAGCAGCAGTCTTGTTCTTGTTCTATTGTGGACTGTAGAAGGTTTAAAAGCCTTTGCGCTCTAAACGAGCTGGTTTTTGTGTGCTCAGTGTCTCTCAGGGAGCTCAGACGGGACGATCCGGCTCTGGTCTCTGGGTCAGCAGAGGTGCATCGCCACGTACCGCGTTCACGACGAGGGCGTCTGGGCGCTGCAGGTCAACGAGGCCTTCACGCACGTGTACTCCGGAGGCCGCGACCGGAAGATATACTGCACAGACCTGCGCAGTCCTGACATCCGTGTGCTGATCTGCGAGGAGAAGGCTCCTGTGCTGAAGGTGCGACAGTGACATACAACGCCACACACTTTCACAACAGTTTCTTTAACTTCTTATGAAGAAACATTTCTCTTGGGTTTATGATCATATTTTTGTGTAGTTCTATTGAAATTATATATATATATGTGTGTGTGTGTGTGTGTGTATATATATATATATATATTATATATATATATATATATATATAAGAATATATGTGTGTAAAAATGTATATATAAATATTTTAAATATATATGAATTAAAAAAATATTTACACACATATATATATATGAAAAATACATATATTTAAATTAAATATTCAATTATATAAAAAAAAAATTAAGTTATATATGGATATTAAATATATATTTGAATTAAATATTAAATATTGAAAATAAATAAATAAATTAATATATATATATTTAAATTACATATTAAATTTAATTATTTAAAAAACATTATATATTTTTTTTTTTGTTTGTTTTTTTTCCTCTTTTTTTTTTTCTCTCACTTAAGAAAGAACGAACATATATACCAAACATCCCCATAGGTTTAAATCAAGGGTGCAGGTTTATGCGTCACGCAGCAGCTGTGGAGCGTGAGCAGGTCATGGGAAGCAAGTGAAAGTTACTGAGGTGTGAATGTGTGCTTCTCTGTCTCTCAGATGGAGCTGGACCGCTCGGCTGATCCGCATTCGGCCATCTGGGTTTCCACCACGAAGTCCACGGTTAATAAGTGGGTAAGTGCAGCTGCTCCAGCCGCTGTGTAACACACACATCTACAGCTGAGCTTTAGATATTCTGCTGCGGCTTCCTTTACTCATTAATTACCGTCGCCCTTCGGCTAAACATCCCTGCAGAGATACTGTTTTTAAGTAACGGTGTACTTTGTTGTGTTGCATGTTATGGGTCGCATCTTAAAATAGTAGAATGCTTCTGTTAATTATGCAATTCACACTTTTCATCTGAAACTGGAGCTGTGGGCAGACAGAAAGAGTATTGTCACTATTGCATTCACTGAATGGTTATTAGATATGATGCATTAATACTAATTTGATCCTGTCAGAGTTTGACGGAGAAGAATTTAAACGAGCAGCAATTTTTTTTCTTTTACACCATAATGTTTAGATGCAGGGCTTTTAGTGAATTCACCAGTTGCAGTGAATAGGTTTCTCTTTTTCATGTTGATGTTAGTTATTAAAGCTTTAACACGTAAAAAAAAATGCAGATCCTCCTAAAATTCAGTTTGACAATCCTGGTCTAAAGTTAGACATCTTTATGCATCTTTGAATAGGAGATAAAATAGGATTATGCTCTCATGAAAATGGATGTAAGTGAAAAATATTCGTAAAAAGCAAGATTATGCATTCTTCAAGATTTTAGTTGCTTTTTTAGTTACATTTTCTGTACTACTAAAACTAAAACCATCAAAAAATAAATGAAATAAACATTGACTGAAATAAAATAACATATTTAAGAAAAAAACGTATTTATTTCATTTCAGATACTTGAATTTCAGCTGTTTTAGTACTTGAAGTACTAAAATAACAAACTAAAACAAATAAAACTAGAAATTATTAAAAGCTATATATTTATATATATATATATGTATTAGAGCCCGACCAGTATATCGTTTAGCCGATATTATCGGCCGATATGAGCCTGTCGCCGATATATCGTATCGGCTAATATGCCGCCGATATGAACATTTTTTTTACAGAACATATATCATAGCAAACATAGCAAATCCGTGAATGAATGTTCCGAAGTGAAATAAACTTCAACGGAATAAAGTTGATTATATATATATATATGTATTAGAGCCCGACCAGTATATCGTTTAGCCGATATTATCGGCCGATATGAGCCTGTCGCCGATATATCGTATCGGCTAATATGCCGCCGATATGAACACCCACAAAACCCATATCGGTTGAGCTCTAATATATATATATGTGTGTGTGTGTGTGTGTGTGTAAATATTACAAATTATAAAAACACAACAAAATGACTATAATCTTAAATGAAAGTGGAACTTGAAAAAATTTAATCTAATCCGAAATATTAACAGAAACTATAATACTGTATCAGTGATACTACAATAACACTGATCCATAATTTCATTTCTCGGTTTGTTTATTTTGAAAACAGTGAAAATGTAGAAAACGGTCTGTTCTCTTGATATTGGGCGTTGTTTTGAATAATGTCTCTGTGTTTTTTCCCCAGTCTCTGAAGGGTATCCATAATTTCCGAGCGTCTGGTGATTACGACAATGACTGCAGCGCTCCGCTGACGCCGCTGTGCACGCAGACAGAGCAGCTGATCAAAGGTACGGCTGTCTGCATGTGCTTCAGTGTTTTACAGGATCTTCACATATGTTTAATAATTAGAATCTCCATCGAACAGCATCTTTAGCATGATATTGTATTTGTTTGTAATATAAAATGTATAATTATTATTTATTTATTTTTTGTCATAATTTGTATTTTTATATTTTCTATTTTAATTTATAATTTTTATATATTTTTTTGTTTTTAGTTTATAAATACTGTTTAAATAATTATTAAGAATAATATATTAATTATTAAGTATATATATATATATATATATATATACAAATTATACATATTTATTTGTTTGTTTATAATGCGACATAATTATTTTTGTTTATATTTTGTCATAATTTGTATTTTTATATTTTATGTTTGAATTTATATTTTTTATAATTCAATTTTGTTTTTCTAAAGTTTATAATTACTGTGTATATGTAATAATTATTAAAAATAATGTATTAAGTATATATATATATATATATATATACAAATTATACATATTTATTTGTTTGTTTATAATGCGACATAATAATTTTATTTGTTTAATTTTTGTCATAATTTGTATTTTTATATTTTCCATTTATAGTTTATATTTTTATAATTTTTTTATTTAGTTTTTCTAAGTATTATTAAGTATACACAAATTATACGTATTTGTTTGTTTGTTTATAGTGCTACATGATATAGTCTTAAATGTCTTAGTTTGAATTATTTTAGTACTCAAGTGAATGTCTTGTTTTGACCTGTAGGTGGCGCCAGTATAATTCAGTGCCACATTCTGAACGACAAACGACACATTCTGACCAAAGACACCAACAATAACGTGGCGTACTGGGATGTGCTGAAGGTAACGTTTACATGCGTGTGCCTCGACACGTGACCCATCCGTCCTGTGACTGCTTCGCTGTCTGTTTCGCAGGCCTGTAAAGTCGAAGACTTGGGCAAGATGGAGGTTGATGAAGAGAACAAGAAAAGGTTCAAGATGGTTTATGTGCCGAACTGGTTTTCGGTGGATCTGAAGACAGGGGTACGTCACGGCAGGACGGTGTTTAAGCACATCACAGTGAATGTTTTATGCATCGTCTGGCTTGTGATTGACAGATGTTGACGATAACGCTGGACGAGAGCGACTGCTTTGCAGCCTGGGTTTCTGCTAAAGATGCTGGCTTCACCAGCCCTGACGGATCCGACCCTAAACGTGAGCCGAGCCGTTTATCATGACAGTAGATGAGAAAGATGAGTTATTAATGTGTGTTGTGTTGTGCTGCAGTGAATCTGGGCGGGCTGCTGCTGCAGGCTCTGCTGGAGTACTGGCCTCGCACTCACACCAACCCCACGGACGAGGAGACCGAACTCAATCATGGGAGCGGTAAAGACTCTATAACTCATCCCCAAAATCTGCTGATCTTGCCACGAAAAAACACAGATGCTGGAATAGCAATCAATCAGTCCATAAAACACTGATTTTAAAATCTAATATTATGAAATAAATGAATATACATATATAAAATAATGTTTTTAAAATATATAAATCAATATATATTATATAAAATAAAATTATTAAATGATATATGTAATATTATATTTATTTATTTATATATATATATATGCGTAGTAATTCTAAACTTGGATATATATATATATATATTTATTTATTTTTTTTCGATATAAATGTTGTAATTAGTTTAGAAATTACAGTATAATATTATTATTAACACATTTAATTAACATATTACACATGTATAAATAATGCTACATATAATAATAATAATAATAATGCAGTTTACAGTAATTAATTATAAACTTGCATATTGTATTTTTGTAATATAAAATTTAATTAATTTGACGAAATAATATCCAAGTTTGTAATTACTGTATTATATAATAACAACAATAACTTTATAACTAATATATATAATTATATTAAATTATATAAGTATATATTATAGCTAACATATATAATTATATAAATATATATATCTATATATTATAAATTACATATAATAAATATGTATATTATGTGAAATACGTATATTAGTTATTCATATTTTTTGTTTAATGGTAGATAATAATAATACTAACATATATAATTATGTTAAATGATAGAAAAAAAAAAATATATATGTCTATATTATGTATATTATAAATTGCATATATGTATATTATGTGAAATATGTTTATTATACATATGGTAGATAATAATAATGCTAACATATATAATTATATTAAATGATATAAACATATGTATATATAATATTATAAATTACATATAATAATAAATATGTATATTATGCGAAATACGTATATTAATTATACATATTTTTTGTTTACTGCTAGATAATGATGATGATGATGATGTACAGTAATTAAATACTTGTATTGTTTCATAACTCATTTAACTTCCCTAATCTGGTATTTCAGAGTGAAATAATGTTGGACAGGACTTGATTTTATGCATTTATTTTTCTTTATAATTACATTTAATGAAGAAATGAAATCTTTTTCATGCTCAATATTTTCTGGGAAAAGGCTGATATTTCTTCGGATGGTCTTGATGGCGTATGTCGTGTTTCCTCAGTGAACGGTGAGCACGAGAGCCGGATACAGAAGGGAAACGGATATTTCCAGGTGCCGCCGCACACGCCGGTGATTTTCGGTGAAGCGGGAGGAAGGACGTTATTCAGGTGCGTGTCCTCTGTTTGATCAGCTCTGTAGACGCTGGCGTTCGCTGATGAAATGACGTCTGTGCTCAGGCTGCTGTGTCGAGACTCCGGTGGAGAAACTGAGTCCATGTTACTCAACGAGACGGTCCCGCAGTGGGTCATCGACATCACCGTGGACGTAAGTGTCCGTAAAGTCCTCTTCAAAGTGTTTTACACTTGTGATTTCTCTTATATAATGTACTCTTACAGTATCTCACAGAAGTGAGTACACCCCTCACATTTTTGTAAATGTTTTATCATATCTTTTCATGTGACAACACTGAAGAAATGACACTTTGCTACAATGTAAAGTAGTGAGTGTACAGCTTGTACAACAGTGTAAATTTGCTGTACCCTCAAAATAACTCAACACACAGCCATTAATGTCTAAACCGCTGGCCACAAAAGTGAGTACACCCCTAAGTGAAAATGTCCAAATTGGGCCCAAAGTGTCAATATTCTGTGCGCCCACCATTATTTTCCAGCACTGCCTTAACCCTCTTGGGCATGGAGTTCACCAGAGCTTCACAGGTTGCCACTGGAGTCCTCTTCCACAACATCACGGAGCTGCTGGATGTTCGAGACCTTGAGATGCTCGGACATTAATGGCTGTGTGTTGAGTTATTTTGAGGGGACAGCAAATTTACACTGTTATACAAGCTGTACACTCACTACTTTACATTGCAGCAAAGTGTCATTTCTTCAGTGTTGTCACATGAAAAGATATGATAAAATATTTACAAAAATGTGAGGGGTGTACTCACTTCTGTGAGATACTGTATTTCTTTCTCTTACAGAAAAACATGCCCAAATTCAACAAAATCCCGTTCTACCTCCAGCCCCATTCGTCCTCTGGAGCAAAGACGTTAAAGAAGTACGTGTGACGGTGACGTTTCAGTCTGAAGCTTCTTAGACAGAGACTAGAGCAGCTAATCAAGCTCTTACTAGGCATACTTCCAGGCAGGTGTGTTGAGGAAAGCTGGAGCTAAACTCTGCAGGGCAGTAGTTTGGAGATCCCTGGACTATAGGATGCAAACGTTGGTTTTGGGTGTAAAAATCCCTTGATTTTTCTCTATAGAGAAGTAGATTTATAACTATAATTTAAAGATGGACCTACAAGTTTAATTTCATTCTTGGTTTAAAGGGATAGTTCACCCAAAAAATGATAACTTTCAAGTTGTTCCAAACCTGTATGAGTTTCTATCTTCTGCTGAACACACAATTTAAAAATAAATAAATACATTTTGAAGAATGTTGGGAACCAAACAGTTGACGGTAGCCATTGACTTCCATAGTAGGGGAAAAAACTCTATGGAAGTCAATGGCTACCGTCAACTGCAACATTCCAAAATTTGTTTTCCAACATTCTTCAAAAAAAGATATTTTGAAGAATGTTGGGAACCAAACAGTTGATGGTAGCCATTGACTTCCATAGTAGGGAAAAACTCTGTGGAAGTCAATGGCTACCGTCAACTACAACATTCCAACATTTGTTTTCTGACATTCTTCAAAATAAGGTATTTTGAAAAAGAGATTTTTTTTAATAATGTTGGGAACCAAACAGTTGACGGTAGCCATTGACTTCCTCTAATATGGAAGTCAATGGCTACCGTCAACTGTTTGGTTTGCTATATTCTTCAAAATATCTTCTGTGCATTCAACAGAAGGCAGAAACTTATACAGGTTTGGAACAACTTGAACATGAGTAAATGATGCCAATCTTAATTTTTGGGTGAACTATCCCTTTAAAAGTCTTTATTGAATTTTTTATAAATAAATGGCAGTGAAAAAGTGGTCGATTGTTTATTTTTATCATCTGTTCATGGCATCTGTTGCACGAACAATAATTTCAGCTCATCCCTGAACACACTTGTTGGATGCCGTTGCACATCAATATGCACGAAATGTGTGTTTGTGTGCGTTTGTAGGGATCGTTTGTCGGCCAGTGACATGTTACAGGTGAGGAAGGTGATGGAACACGTGTATGAAAAGATCATCAACCTGGACAGCGAGTCGCAGACAGGCGGTTCGGCCGCAGAGAAGCCCAGCGAGCAGAAAGAGGAGGAGGAGATGGCAGTGCTAGCGGAGGAGAAGATTGAGCTGCTCTGCCAAGACCAGGTATTTCATTAGACGACACCAACACCAGCGCAGTTTTGTTATTTCGGTCGTTTTGATACTGTACCTGTCATTTTTGTTGGTAACCGTTTCCGGTAACACTTTACAATAAGGTTTCATTTGTTTTTAACATTAGTTTACTACATTAGAGAACTAACACTGACTGATACTTCTACAGCATTTGTTATCGATAATGTTAATCTCTAGCAGAACCTGTATTAATGGTAAATTTGCATTACAATGCATTTACAAATAAGGTATTTTGGATAGTTTGAAGAATGTTGGGAACCAAACAGTTGCTGGTCGCCATTGACTTATATAGTATTTTTTCCCCTCCCTACCATGGATGTCAATGGCTACCGTCAACTGTTTGTTTTCCAACATTCTTCAAAATAAGATATTTTGAAAAAGAGATTTTGAGGAATGTTGGGAACCAAAGAGTTGACGGTAGCCATTGATTTCAATAGTAAGGAAAAAACACTATGGAAGTCAATGGCTACCATTAACTGTTTGTTTTCCAACATTCTTCAAAATATCATATTTTGAAGAATGTTGGAAAACAAATGTTGGAATGTTGAAAAACAAACCATTGACGGTAGCCATTGACATCAATAGTAAGGAAAAAACACTATGGAGGTCGATGGCTACCGTCAACTGTTTGTTTTCAAACATCCCAACATTTGTTTTCCAACTTTCTTCAAAATAAGATATTTTGAAAAAGAGATTTTGAAGAATGTTGGGAACCAAACCTCTGACGGTAGCCATTGACTTCAATAGTAGCGGAAAAAAACACTATGGAAATCAATGGCTACTGTCACCAACAGTAAAGTTGCATGTACAAAATACCATAGTAATGTACAATTGCGATTGTATACTTTCATAAATTAAATAAAAATATAAAAAAGTAAAATGGCCCTATGGCACATTATTTATTCATAATTTTTTAGATGTAGAATTAAAAAATATTGTTGAATTTTATGCAAAAAAATGTACATTGCTCCGACCAAAGTGATTTGTGCTGTGATAAAAAATCCTTTACCTGATTTGACTTTTAAAAATTGCTTGTAAATCTCTTTATTTTACGGTCTATTGGATTCAATCTTTTTTATCAACTTGTTTTCTTTCCAATAGCACAGGTTTTTTGTGTTTCTTTCTGGAGATGATTGATCATAGGCCTCATTGATCTGAGCTCATGCGTAATTCTGGCTGAAAAACGGAGGCGCATGAGCTCAGAGGCCAACAATCAATCGGATCCAGAAATAAATCAATAAATAACCCATGCTAATTGAAAGAAAACAAGTTTATAAAAAGATCGAATCCAAGATTTGGTGATATTACAGTGTAATGTGAGATTTATAAGCAATTTTTTTCTAGGCTGGTCATTGTAACAAACGTTTTGTCAAATAATAACAACACTAACTAGCATTTTTGCAGAAAAGAAAATCCTTTCCGAGTTAAATTAACCAGAACGCAACATGAGGGTCAAACGCACCTCATAATTACATAATTATCCCATGATGACTTGAACACATCAGATCTGTCGTCTTCCTGCGTATAAACTTAATCAGACATGATGCACGTTCAAAGAAATGCCGTCTTTGTGGCATGATGTTGTGCTGCTTTCCTCAGGTTCTGGATCCCAACATGGACCTGCGAACGGTCAAGCACTTCATCTGGAAGAGCGGCGGCGACCTGACGCTCCACTACCGGCAGAAATCCACGTGAGGATTTGACGCTGACGCGGAAACTCCGTTCGTAACACTTCACATTCAAAGCACACGCTCACCTGCACTTCCTGATTCTGTCTGACGTCTACGGGCCGCTCGGCTCACGCATGATTATCCGAGTGTGAACGGGAAGGAGGATCTTTTCTGGGCATGAATTCTCTCTTGATGGATGTTTTTTTTTTACCGCCTCTTCCTCCTCTTCTCATTTAACATTCCAGTGATGTGTTTGTTAGCAATGACGTCATCAAATCCAGTCAAAGCCGAGGAACTGGTTTTTAAACATTCGTGAATGTTTAAGGAGCGCCGCCGATGAAACCGAACATCTGAGAAAGCTCCAAGAACGCCATTTCCCATGATGCATCTCTCTCTCTCTCTCACACTAACGTGCCGCGATCATCAGTGCATCCGTTTTGTACATATATTGTAATTATTTTGTAGTCGACTTGAGTTGGAGATTAGGAGGGGTTTTATTTACGTTTCTTTTTAAGAAAATGTACGGTATCTTTTTCATGTAAAATATGATGACGGGAGTGTAGAGAGTGGAAAAACTCAAAACGTTATAAGCAGACATAGAAACAAATGTTTTTTTAAAGGAATAGTTCACCCAAAAATGAAGATGTGCTCATCCTCAGGCCATCCGAGATGAGTTTGTTTCTTCATCAGGTTTGGAGAAATGTAGCATTGCATCAGTGTCTCACTGCAAGTGAATGGGTGCCGTCAAAACGAGAGTCCAAACAGCTGATAAAGACATCACAATAATCCACAGCACTCCAGTCCATCAGTTAACATCTGAAGAAGACAAAAGCTGAAACACATCCAGCATTAAGACGTTTTTAACTCAAATACGAGTCCAAAATCCATAATAACTCTTCCTCCAGTGAAAAAGTGTTCTGGTGTGAATCAGGAGAGAAATCTGCACAGATCAAGCAGCGTTTAAACAGCTCTAAACCCATATGTGGCTGGATTTTGATGCGAGAGACAACAGCAGATGCACTTTTTCACTGGAGGAAGCCTTATTTTAGATTATGGACTCGTATTTTAGTTACCACATATGTGGCTGGATTTTGATGTGAGAGACAACAGCAGATGCACTTTTTCACTGGAGCAAGCCTTATTTTAGATTATGGACTCGTATTTTAGTTACAAATGCCTTAATGCTGGATTAGTTTCAGCTTTTGTCTTCTCCAGATGTTAACTGATGGACTGGAGTGCTGTGGATTATTGTGATGTATTTATCAGCTGTTTGGACTCTCGTTCTGACGGCACCCATTCACTTGCAGTGCGACACCGATGCAAATTTCCTGATGAAGAAAGAAACTCATCTCGGATGGCCTGAGGGTAAACACATCTTCAGGACATTTACATTTTTTGGTGAACTAGTCTTTTAAAAGGAATAATTCACCCATAAATTAAAATTATTTACATATGCTGAAAATTTAAATAACTGTATGCTGTTGTAATATAGAAATATCTGCATGAAGATTCTTTACAAAACAAATAACAGCTTACTGATTTAGAACGATATGAGGGCGTATAAATGAAAATTTTTCCATTTTTCGATGAATTAGTCCTTCATCCTGATTGTTTGCTGCAGAGCGTTATCTTTCCTTCCTGTGAGTGGACGGGAAAATTCACAATTTTTTTAAATATATATACCATATATATATATATATATATATATATATAAGCTATGAAGTCTTGAAGGATTACATCACTGGATGGCATGTTTTTAATTTATGCAAAACAAAAACTGTTCTGCAAACGTTTCTCAATCATACAAAGATTTGCGCAGTGTTCTAACGACATTATATTCATGTATATACTTGGTCTTAGTTTAAAGACAATTAAGATGATAATTACAGAAATACTAAACCATCAGAAACTAAATCAAAGAAGGGTTTTAAATCCTCCGTGTCCACACCCCCTGTATTTATGCTTCCTGTGTTGATTGTAATTATATGCAGTATATTTTGGGTTAATAACAGCTTAATAAATTAACCAAGAATTAATTGTTAACCTGCTTTAACTAGAGATTCAACTCTGGACCAGCTTCACAGGCTCGTCTGGTTATTAAAGAGAACTGAAATAACCAAAATGATTGTTATATGCATTATATTATTCTTTCATGCATTTATGAAAGTGCATTTAAAGTCTTCAGAGGAACTGTTCGTCCTGATAAAGGAAACCAGTATAAACCCAGCAGGTCAGTACTTTTGAGGTTATTCTCTGATATATTCAGCTAAATAAGCCCAAACTAATGACTTGCATCCTCTATGGGCCAATTATCAGTTTATACATTATAATTATCTCTATATTTCTCATTTTCAGAAGCAGTAAACAGTGCCTGCGTTTGCATGTCAATATTTTAGAGGTAAGCATGAGGCGTGTTTCTCTGCTGATCACGCGTGACGCTGTATTATAATGCAGAATACATAAGGTCAGTTATACAGATTTACTCGTTAATCTCGCAGCTTCTGCACCAATAATACATAATACATTTATTTTATTTATTTTTAATAGTACAGTGTGGACTTTTGGTTTATATAATGAATAATCAGGTTATTTTATATGATGTATATATATATATATGATATATATATAATTTTTATTTATTTAGTTATATAATATTGTATTTATATTATATATTTTTTATTATATATATATAAATATAATTTTTGTTTATTTAGTTATATAATATTGTATTATTTATATTATATATTTTTTGTTATATATATATATAATTTTTATTTATTTAGTTATATAATATTGTATTATTTATATTATATATTTTTTGTTATATATATATATAATTTTTATTTATTTAGTTATATAATATTGTATTATTTATATTATATATTTTTTATTATATATATATATATATATATATATATACAGCATAGTTGCAACATACAATACTAATAACCATTTTAAATCAATTGCACACCATTAACTCGCTCTCTAGATTACGTAGTAAAAACTTAATAATTATAAGACACCAAGTTTTGTAACTTCATCTCCTTTCGGAGAAGATTCCAATCTGAAGTGGCGGCATATTTAAAGGAGGTTTTACCAAGCTCAGTTTTGACAAAGATTATAAATTGATTGAGAAGGTAAAGAGTCATTGCCAGACGAGGTCCTTTGAATGAAAAACAGCGATAATATGGCAAATAACCCAATATGGCTTTATATATCAACAGATGCCAATGCATTTTCTCTGAATACTCAAAGAAGGCCATGCAACTCTTTTGTACAGTTCACAATGATGTGTTGAAAATGTACGCTCGGTTATAAATCTCAGAGCACTATGGTACAAAGCATCCAAGAAGGTAAGAGGGAGCATGCTGATAAACATCCCCATAATCGAGACCCGGGAGAAAAGTAGCGGCCACTAATTTCTTCCTCGCATTGAATGAAAAACACCACTTTAGAAATAAGTAAAACCCTAACTTTTTCTTTAAATTTGTCCTCAAATGCTTAATGTGTGAACCAAAACGTAGTGTGTTATCGACAATAATACCCAAGTGTTTGTACTCTGACAATGAAGAACAATAGAGTTTTCTGTATATAGAGACATGCATTTAGTTTTTTTTTTTAAACATTTAAGACCTTATTTTGGATCATATCAAAAGCAGACCGTAAAGAAGCCGCAGATTGTTGCTTAGAGGGGGCTGAGCAATAAATGATAGTATCATCTGCATAAAAAATGGAATCTTGCATTATTAATATTAAAATCTGGGCAGTTTATATATACTAAATAATAACGGCCCCAACACCGATCCTTGTGGGACACCCTTAACAATCTCCAAAGGATCTGACCGAACACCTTCCATCTTTACACATTTAATAATATGTATATAATAATAATATGTCATGGTCCACAGTATCAAAGGCCTTTGATAAGTCAATAAAAAGACAAGCACAATGTTGTTTATTATCTAAGGACTCCACAGTGTCATTTAAAACTTGACAACCGATGATGAAGGCTCTTCCGATTACATTGCAGGTCACACACATATATGTGTGTTATATAAACAGAAGTATGAGTCAGCTGGTGTCAGGGTTTTATCAGTGAAGTGCTCCGTCTGTCTGCAGGTGATGCTGGAGGCGTCTTTGCTCATGACGGCTCAAGGTTTCGTTCAGCTAAAGCAGACTCCCAGAGACAGAAACGTCCTCAAACGCCTCGCCCTCGTTTATTGCTGATTTTGCTTAAATCAGCAATAAACCTTACACCTTTGTGTCTTGAAAATGCACACAAAATGTGAAGATGAATTCAGTTTAGAAGCACATTTGTTCCTCTTAATATTTGCAATTTCTAAAAACATTTTTACTTGAGAATACAAAATTGTTATTTTAATGCATGAGAATGCAATATAATTATTAAATTTGAATTCTAGTATTAAATAGTAAATATTAGTGTTTATATAATAAGTAGGGTGATAATTTTCGAGAAAAAAGTAATTTGTTATATATTTAATTATATTAGATAATTAGTAAAAAGTAGTTACTTGGTTATAATTATATAAATATATATATAAAAATGTTTTCATAAATTATTATGTGTGTACATTTTGTATTTGTTGTTTGAACAACAAAGATACATTCACGTAAAAATATTTAGAGGGTTATTTGTGAACAGATTGAGCGAGTCATACAATGATTGTTGCTTTGCTTTACTCAGCTTTGGGCTAAAATTACACTTTCTATCTGATTGTTTTCAATAAAAGTCTGTGGACCGAAACCTAACGTGCGTGTGATTTTCAGCCACTGGGATTTTATTAGTTATAAAATGCTTGCAAGACATTTGTAATATCCAGTGCACTGATCTTATGTTGCTTCAAAGATTGCGGAGGCAAAAAAATATATATTAAAAATCCCATTTTCTCTTGTGTTAGGTCTAACTTTCACTGTTTTGTGAAATGTAATTTATTCACTGGTGAATGCAGTGAAATTTGTGTGAATGAATGAAAAAAAAAAATCCCATCTTATATAATCGTGCATCATTATTGTTACACTATTAACCATTCTTATTTATTTATTTTAATGCAGCTCAATTAAAAAAAAAACAATAAGCCATAAATTATTAAATAATGTATTGATGACTTTGCATTGCTAAAAACTTTTTCTTTTTTACTGTACCAGAAAGCCCTTATTTTACACTTGTACCACTGACAAATAAAATGATTTCTGAAGATCTGCATCACTCGTTCCAGTTCATATGAACACAGAGCCACAGGTGAGTGTCTGCTTTTGTTTGGTCTTCATATTATGTTACGGTTGTTGTGTTAATATTTAAAGGTACATTACTTCGTTTTATGACAGCTTGACTTTGGTAGGGAATGAGGCTCTCTATTAAACTAATTTGAGAAATGTCTCACGGTTTTTTACCCAGTTTTTCTGAACCGTTTGTACACATTATTATTATTATTATTTTATTCATTCTTTGGCAGTTCCTCAGTCTTGCTGCAGGAGGCGCCAGTGAGTCTCCTCTGATTGGCCAATTTAGGCTTTCAGGAATGATGAGGAAACAATGTAACATTAGCCAGGTACTTCTGTAACAGTGTGGAGTTTTGGAGACTTCTAGGGTCACGACGGAATATTTACACATCCTGCATTTTTGACGTTTAATTTTAGATTTGGTGAAATATTACTTTTGCGTTGTATATATGTTAATTTGTATGTTTTGGTCCATGTTTTAAAAAATGCACACAAAATGTGAATGCCAGTTTCCGTTTCAAATTTTAGACAGACATTTCTACCTGATAATTTAGCTGTGCAATTTCTGTGTTTATTTATTATGCCTGAGAGTAAAGTAAGTAATAATTGTAGCAGTGGATGGTAAATACTAGTAATTACATATTTCAAATTATATAATAGTTTGGATAATTAATCATTAGAAACAAATATTAGATAAGAAATAAAGATAGTTAATAATAATTAGAAATTGAATTAAAAAAATTATAAATATGAGTAATATATTTAACATTTTTATTTATAACTTTTTATTTAGATACAAAAAAGTTAAGTAGAAACTTTCTGTAAATACTAAATATTAGTAATTGTTTAAAAATATTTAGTTAGATAATAAATATTAAGAACTAAAAAATAGTTAATCATATGAAATAAACTATTTCAATGTTAATAAGGATTTTAAATTGAAAAAAAATTTTTTAATAAATATTTGTAGCCTATTTAACATTTATATAATAAATTGGATAATAATATAAATAAATATTAGATATGAAAATATGATTAAAAACTATTTGTAAATATATATTTTTAAACATATTTACAAAGTTTTTAATCATTATCTAATATTTATTTATATTATTATCTAACTTATTATATAAATGCTAAATGTTTTACTAATATTTATTAAAATTATTATTAACATTAAAAATGTTTTCTTATTTTTTACTGTTATTATCTAAACATATAATTACTCATATTTAATAAGTTAGATAATAACAGTAAAAAATAAGAAATCACATTTTAAAAACATTTGAATGTTTAATCACTTTAATATATTTTATTTCAATGTTTTTCAGAAACCATATTTTATGTGTGCAGGAAATAACTAATAAAACACTCAAAGATGTATCAGAAGCATGTTTTTTGGGCAACAGAGATACATTAGGATTTAAACGATGTAGAAAGTGCTTATAAAACAGGGAAAAGAAAAAAAGAAGTTAATCTATGATGCAACATAACAATAATTGGAGGGGAAGGAGGGGTGGTTGTGACAGAGGAAGTGATGGTGTCATTGTACCTGTACCATAACGGATCCTGTGGAAGAACACTTCAAGATTGTGCTTGAGAGGAGCAGCGTTTACAAGCCGTAAGTACAGAAACGTCTCATCTCTTCTGCTCCTGTCAGAGGATTGGTCACTTTATGTTGTTGGAGTTCAGTCTGGGATCGTCTTCATCCACAGATGTCCGTCTCCGACAGTCCTGCATCCTCCGTCTGTATGTTTGCTCTCCATCATCAGTCCTCCCTGAACCCTGACTCCAGCAGCATGAGCGCTCAGATGCCTCAGATGGACACGGGTCTGTACGGCCAGCCCATGGCCTTTCCCAAGACGCCGGACGGCCGGAGCATGGAGCAGATGATGGGCTTCGTGCCGTACTCCTCGTGTCTGACCCCCAGCAGCACTGAGCGAGCACAGCAGAATCAGCAGGTAACGCAGACGCTGTTTAAACTCTGCGAATGTCGTGACAAATTAATTGTGATGTTTTCCTCATTTGCTCAAGTGGATAATAACGTGAAAAATGAATACATGTAAATGTAAGGTCGTCATGAAATTCAGCAATAAACAATATACTTTTTTTTTTTTTGGGTCCAAATCTCAAAAATGCACACAAAATGTAAAAGTCAATTTCCGTTTAGAAGTTTCTACAGACATTTGTGCCTAATAATTTAGCTGTGCTGAAATAGCAATTATATATTTAATTTAATTTAAATATTAGTAATTATTTATTTAATGTTTGTATAATAATATTAAGTTAGAATAAATAAATAAATAAAAATAAAGTAAAATTAATCATTAAATAATACTTGTGTGGTAAATCGTTAATATTAGTAATTATATATTTAATGTTTGTATAATAATATTGTTTGATGACCACAATAATAGTAAATCAATGCATTCATACAAGTCTGAGATTAAAAGAAAAATTAAACGGTAAATAATATAGTAAATAATTAAATAAATAAATACTTTTTTTCATTATTTTATGTGTGCAGGAAATTATTGTAGTTACTGAAATAATTATAACAAATCCCTCCAAGATTTATAATAGAGAAGTGTTTTCATTTTATTATTTCATATTATTACATGAATTTCTCCCAGGCTAGTAGAGAAAAATGACACATTTTAATTTTAGTTTCAGTTTTAGTTTGCTGCTGTTGTTATTATTATAAATTTTTTAAGATTAGATTATATATATATATATATTTATTTATTTATTTTTACAAGTTATTTTCAAGTTAAACTAAAACGAAAATTAGAAGTGTTGCCTTGGCGACTAGCAATATAATGCGTTTATTTTTGTAATATTTTATTTCAGTTCAATTTTATTTGATCTTATTTTCTGGTTTTACTTTTAGTTGAGGAGCTCTAGTTGCATGTATGGTGCTCCAATGCGTTACGTTTCTTGGAAATCTCTATGTGTCGCTCGCTTTCACTTCTTCAAATCTTCACTTATTTTCTTTTGCGTTCTCGGTAACTCCACGAATCTCTGGGAAGGATTTTTCTCAGTTTCTTCTGCCGCCCCCGGCCTCCACCCTGCGGCCGATGGGACAGAAGCGCGGCCCGAGCAAAGACAGCGTGGAATACCGTCTGCGCAGAGAGCGCAACAACATCGCGGTGAGGAAGAGTCGCGATAAAGCGCGCCGGCGGGTCCAGCTGACCCAGCAGAGGGCGCTGCAGCTCCAGAACGAGAACCACAGCCTGCAGCTACACATCCAGCGCCTGTCGCACGAGGTGGATGCACTCAGACACTATCTGTCACAGCGCCACCTTCAGGCCAAAGAGCAGGACGCCGCTGGAGATGGCATCTGCTGAGACTGAAGGCTCTGTTGCTCATGAGCAAATCATTCTGGGTTCGTTTTGTGATTTCATATAGTTTCAGTCGATGGGATGCGTAAATATCATTTCTCCAATCGAACATGGGAAATAATCCAATCGTGTTTGATGAGCATTGAAGCCTGTTTCCACCATGGAATGCAACTATTTATCTCACAATTATGACTTTTTACGGAAATGCGAGTTTATATCAATTATATCAAAATTTTATTTCTTGCAATTTTCACATTTATAGTTCACAATTCTGACGGTTTTCTTAGAATAGCAAGCTTACATCACACAGTTCTGTCTTTTGTTTCTGAATCGCACATTTATATCTCAATGCTGAGTTTGTTTCTTGCAATTCTTTTTTCTTCTTCTCAGAATTGTGAGATAAAAAGTTGCAATTATTTTATTTTTTCATTATCTGTAATTTGAGATGATGTCAGCTGAAGAAGTCATTCAGAAAAAAGCACAACAAACTCTGTTTCAGTTGAAATAAACCGTTAAATCTTGTAACTCAGGGGAATTTTTGTGCTTTTCAATAATTTTTCTATATGCATATAAATAGACATAAACTTTAGTTTTGACTAAACTGTTAAATGCAAATAAAGAAAAACACATCTGTATATCTATATTTAAAATATATACTTTATGACCTCTCAGGAAAATTTATCTGAAGCTACAAAAAATGAATTACACACACATACTGTTTGTCAAAAATAGAATTAATTTGCTAAAAGAAGTTGTAAAATTAATTTGATAAAATTAGAAAAACATTTTGAATTCGTCCTAAACGTTGTCATGTGTTTATACGTATTTGTCATTTTATGCAATTCTTAAATTACAATTTCTTTTCACATTTTGCTGGAAAGCTATACAGTATGATATATTTTAAATATAGATATGCATATTTTTTCTTTTGTTTGCATTTAATATTTTAGTCAAATTCTGTTTGTTTTTTTTACATTTATGAAAAATACTCTCAGCTGAACAGTTTCAGTTCAAATCTACCTCCAGTATATCTGTATCCATGTGTGTGATTTTATGTTGTTTTAATTTTAGTTTAAATCAGAAATAATAACTGTTTGGGTCTGGTGTTTAAAACCAGCATACAAAAGCACCGCTATATAAAACGGATTTGTGCAATTGAACTTTTGACCCAAGATCTTACAGTTACTGAAATAGACCTTGTGACAACTAGCCCCGAGTAATAACTAGCACTCAAAACTGAAATCCATTGTGATTTTTACATATTTACATTTAACAGATGCTTTTATTCAAAGCGACTTACAAATGAGGACAATAGAAGCAATCTAAATCAGCAAAAGAGCAATAATAAGCAAGTGCTATAACAAGTCTCAGTTAGCTTAACGCAGAACACACAGAACACAGCAAGGATTTTTTAAATAATATAATAAATAAAAAGAAAACATAGAATAGAAACAGAATAGAGCAAGCTAGTGTTAGAGGTCTTTTAGCTTTTGTTAATTGTATAATAAATGAAAAGAAAACAGAATACAAAAAGATTAGAAATCAAGTGTTAGTTTTTTTTATTTTATTTTTTAAGAAAACAAGCAGCAAATGAATAGAGTGCAAGTCTAAAAGGGACAAGTGTTTTTTTGTTGTTGTTGTTGTTTTTTAAAGGGGTCATATGATGCTTTTTTAAAGATCATTATTTTGTGTATTTGGTGTAACAGAATATATTGACATGATTTAATGTTCAAAAAACACATTATTTTTCAAATACTGTACATTATTGTAGGTCCTCTATGCCCCGCCTCTCTCAAACGCTTCGTTTTCTACAAAGACTCACTCACTCACTCACACACACTCACACACACACTCACTCACATGCACTCACACACACACACGCACTCTCTCACACACACTCACTCACTCACTCACTCTCTCACTCACTCACTCACACTCACACACACACGCACTCTCTCAGACACACACACGCACTCTCACACACACTCACTCACTCACACACACACACTCTCTCCTGCTTCTATGTTAAAAAAACTGTTGTCCATAAAATGCGTTGCACAAATTCGAACATCTGGGTTGTGCTGTTCTGTTGTAAATAAATCCTAACTAATGATTCCTAATTGCATCTACTTCTGGAAGGCCAAATAAAGTGCTTTTGCTTTCGCACTGAAACACACAGCGTCTCCCTGACATGCTGCTTCAACACTAACTGCGGTTACTGAAACCACACCTTCTTTCTTTGCGTGCACATTTGTGCGGCATTATGCTAATCTTCCCACATAGTGATGTAGATATGTGGGGGCGTGTAGGTAGGCGTGGCTGACTCTTAACTTTTATAAAGAATATCTCTTTGGATTTGAGACTTTAGTCTTTGCAACTTTACAGATCTTCTTTATGCACCAAGAGCTTGTAACTCTTCAAAGAGAAATGAAAACTTGAAATCACATCATATGACCCCTTTAAGAATAGAATTAGAATAGAAAATGCTAGCATTAGAGGGTCAAATAAAGATGGAAGAGATGTGTTTTTAGTCATTTCTTGAAGATGGTTAAGGACTGCTGGGATTGATTTGGGCAGGTCATTCCACCAGGAGGGAACAGTTAATGTAAAAGTCTGTGAAAGTGATTTTGTGCCTCTGAGATGAACAATAAAGCGATGTTCACTTGCAGAATGCAAGCTTCTAGAGGCACATAACTCTGAAGTAATGAATTTAGGTAAAGGGGTGCAGAGCCAGTGGTGGCTTTGTAGGCAAACGTTAATGCCTTGAATTTAATGCGAGCAGCTATTAGTAGCCAGTGCAGATTGATGAACAGAGGTGTGACATGCATTATTTTTGGCTCATTAAAAATGAATCCTCCTGCCGCGTTCTGGATATTTCTCCATTTATACAAACTAACCCAGGATATATGTTTCAGAATCTGAAGGAACGACATTATCCAGTCTAGAAATCATACTAAATCAAGCTATTTTGGTGATTTAACTGCACTGAAATGGTTCATCCGCTTGTTGTCCGAGTTCATTCGGGTGATGTGCATCGGTTGTGATTTATCTCGCCTGTTGGCTTGGCACTGAGTTGTCTAGTTAGGGCTCCACGTAACAGCAGACGACTGCGGCTGATAACGCCGAACCTGCGTTACACGTCCACTAGAGCAGTGTTTCCCAACCTTTCTTTAGTCGCGGCACCCTTTGGAAATTTTAACAAACTTGTGGCTCCCTACAAAATTAATTGTCACAATATTTGAATTTCTAACTTCGATATGATCATTTGAAAAGTATAGATATTCGGTACAACAGGGAAGAACTGCAGAATATAATGTCATATAGATATTTTTTATATTATTAAAAAAAATTGTCCATCTATGGTGGCAATCAGTAGGTTAATTTCTAATGAAGAGACCAATTTATATGACAGATTTTAATGTAGGCTTTTATACATATCTAAACATTATTTAATTACCATTATAACTAGCTATCTCACAAATTTTTGCTCACTCAGTGTTTTTTTTAAATTTTACAGTGGGGTAATTTTGGTGCAGTAGCACGAGATAGCTCGATTTCAAACTTTGAATTGAATAAAAACTAACAAGTAAGCAGTCAGTAATAAAATAAAAACAAATAAAGAAATTAATAATGATAGCACAAATAAAAAATAACGACAGGCCTTCGAATTAAATAAATAGCTTTTTAGTTTTTCAGGTAGGTCTAACAGTAGGGTTAA